>NW_028240235.1:270000-519679 GCF_028749965.1 Puma concolor | reverse complement strand
ATTCCCTAACTTAAATAAATTTACTTCTTTGGCTTTGGACTACCTGCCTACATGCTAATAGATGCATCACTAGAAAACATGTTTGCATTTTGATGTGTTCTTAGCAGGCTGCCTTACTTGCCAAGTCTGCTGGGTGGGTTGGGTAACACTGTTATTTCTGGGAGGATCTTCTAAGATACAAGTAGATTTCTTGGGCAAAGTAGCATGTTGAGTCCATCATCATTTGGAGTGAAACTCAGTCTACGTCCAGTAGATTGGTCCCATTGGTCACATGAAGGAATGAAAAACAGGCCATATTCGTTTTGATGTCATAACATTCTGGGACATGTAGTGATGGCCATGAGGAAAAAAAAAAAAGAATCAGACTGGGGACTCCATTTAAGAGATGACTCAGCAAGCAGAATCAAGATGCCAGAATGAGGAACAAAGATAAATGCTGTGTAGGTTCTAGAGGTTGGAGACATTGCTCCAGCAGAGAGAAAATTCCTTCAGGGTTAGGGGAGAGGCTGGATAGTGATCTACAGGCCCCTTGTTACCACCTCCAGGCCATGATCTTTCTACTCCCCTGCAATTCCTGCCTTCACCTTAGTCCATCTATTCAATCCCAGAGTGCTACCCTTTTCTTCATGGAAATTTCTGGAGTCCCTTCCTTCTCCTCTTTCTTCTCACGTTGCTCCTACCTCTGTTGTGGGCAATTTCAGAATCCTGGTAAAATTGCTCTAGCAATGTAGCTTCAGGGTTCTTTAAATTTTCTGGCTCCCACAACCTTAAGAGTCAGTTTCCTCCAGTAGCTAACTTCCGTGATGGTATTTGAGCTCTATGATCATCCAGATGTCTTCTGCTAGAATGTCAAACTTTACGTGTCAATATCTGAGAAGATAACCTCCCCTAACCAGGTGCCTCACTACTTGACTTCACAACTTCTCTTCTTCAGCCCGATAGAGACTTGTGGTCCCTCCTTCCTCCCTCTCATTTCCCTGAATATCATCCCTTGTGGCTCCACTTCCCTTCCTAATGCAGTGTAGACACCTCAGTATGTCACTTTGTGCTGGAACGTCCTAGTCCTCTGCTGCATCTGCTTTGGTGGCCTTGAAGCTTGGCTGAGTCCTCCACCCTGTCAGCCCATCCTCTGTGTCACTCAGCCCAGTGAACTGTTACAGGGACTCACAGTCACTAGGGTCACTCACTCTAATTTTATGGTTGTGGATGTCAACATACCCCCACAGCTTCTTGCCAATCTTAAGCGGTCGTCTCCCCACAGCAGCTATTCCATATCTCCATCATTTCCCTCAACCTATCTTTTTCACCTTTCCCTGGGAAATGGCTCTTATTTCATCAATAGAACGTAGATTGTAGACACCTTCAAACACTCACTCAGACCTCATAATGACACCTTTCAACACAAGTTTCAACCACAACCGCAGTATGAGAGACAAAAATGTTCCTATTCCCACTCTAGATTCATTAATTCATTCGGCAATCACTGAGAGCCAACTGAGTCTTACGAAGCACTGTGCTATATGCTTGGGACATTAGAGATGAGGGGGTAGACCCTACTCACAAGGCGCTTACAGTCACAAGGAGCTTACAATCATGTAGGGGAGACAGAAATTATGGTGTAATGGTCCAAAGATGCACGGAGCATTAGGAGAGTGTGAAGGGAAAATCGATGTAACTCAGCCTTCAGGGATAGGAGATGAAGTGTGTAAAGGGACTATTCAGATGGGGTGGTATCTTGAACTAATCCTTAAAGAGTGAGTAGGTATTAATTAGGCAAGGTTGGAGTAGGAAGGAGACAAGAGGTTCAGGCATTACACAGTAGAGAAAAATCACACTGAATGTAGGGAGAGGGTATAAGTAAAAATTGGAAATTGACTCATTCCAATTCTTGACTGTGTCCTACGCTTTGTGAAGAGGTCATCTCACAAAGAACCACAAACGAGCACATGTTCCCAAAATTTCCTTCTCCATTTTTTATTCTTTATCCTAGTGTAATTCCTGTCATTCCCTCACCAGTATGATTCAATTAGTAACTCACTTCTGTGGATACTATGGCAACCACATTCCCTCTATGCTGCACCCTTCTGTATCTTTGCTTGGCATCCGTGGAGCCTCATGATGGAGCTCATATCTCTACTCCCCTTAGAGTGGACTTTGTAACATGCAAAACTTATTCCATCACTGCCTTCCAAGCTGTGGTTCCCCCACACTCCAGCATGAGAGAAAACACCTTTCCCATCCACACCCTGCCCCCACCTTTGCATCCTTACTGGTCCTGGGCCAATTGTTCATGCCCTTAGACACTCTCATGATCAACTATCAGCAAATTCCTTAATATGCCCTATTGTTTTATGCCTAGATGTCTTCCCTATCACCATGGGTATGTTTTGATGAAGCATCTTAATTGGTACGTATTTTAAGGCAGGCTAAAATAACTATCAAATATCTAACCTATTATCTCTTTTTTTTTTATTTGCCAGATAACAACGGTAATAGATGACCTTTTTTTTTCATTTTTAATTTTCTATTACTGAAGTATAGATTACATACAGTGTTATTTTAATTTCAGGTGTATAAAATAGCGATTTGATAATTCTGTACATTATTCATAGTGCTCTCCGTGGTAAGTGTAATCATCATTTTTCACCATATCGTGTTGTTGTAATGTCAACTATATTTCCTGCGCTGTACTTTTCATCTCTGTAAGTTATGCATTCTATGACAGGAAGTTTGTAACTCTTAGTCACCTTTCCCTATCTCACACACCCCACCCCCTCTCTTATTGTAACCAGAAGTTTGTTCTCTATATTGAAGAATCTGTCTTTTCTTTTTCTGTTTTGTTTTTTAGCTTCTACATAAAAGTGAAATTATATGGTATTTCCTTTTATCGGAATAATCTCATGTAGCATAATACCCTCTAGGTTTACACATGTTGTTGCAAACGGCAGGGTTTTATTCCTTTTTTTTTTTTACAATTAAATTATATTCCATTATATGGACACTACATTTCTTTATGTATTCATCTGTTGACAGACTCTTGGGCTGCTTCCATAGCCGGGCTATCATAAATAATGCTTTAATAAACACAGAGGTCCATGCCTCTTTTCAAATTGGGGTTTATGTTTTCTTTAGGTAAATACCCAGTAGTGGAATTATTGGATGATATAGTACTTCTGAGTTAATTTCTTGACGAACCTGCATTCTGTTTCCTAGAGTGGCTGCACCTATTTACATTCCCACCAAGAGTGCATTCGTGTTACTTTTTCTCTTACCTTCTCACCAATACTTGTTATTTCTTGTCTTGCTGATACTAGGCATTCTGTCGGGTGTGAATTGATGTGTCATTGTGGTTTTGATTCAGGTTTCTCTGGTTAGTGATGTTGAGCATCTTTAATGTGTCTGGTGTTTTAGTAGACACTCTTAATTGATCCCTTTCCCCTTCCCTTTTGATTCTTTCCAGCCTGATGACGACACTGATGATGTCATCTGACATCTTAACTCACCATTTTATTCTTCTATCAAAGGTCATACATTACTTCAAGTGTCCTGCTTTCCGGCTTCAATTTATGTTGTTTCCAATGTGTTACATGACGTCCCTTTCACGAGTCCCTCTAGGGCACCCCTACTCACCTTTTATTACTACCCACCGTCTCTAATACTCTTAGAAAGTTGCTCTAGTTACTTATCCTGGTCCAACACTCTCTTTCTATGCCCCGACTCTAATCTCTATACACACTTCAATTGACACCTCTTACACTTAATTTTTTTCCTAATGTTTATTTTTTATTCATGTATTTTTATTTTTGGAGGAGAGAGAGACAGAGCATCTGTGGGTGAGAGGCAGAGAGACAAGGAGGTGTAGACCAAAGCAGCCTCCAGCTCTCAGCTGTCAGCACAGAGTCCTACATGGATCTTGAACTCACAAGCTGTGAGATAATGGCCCAAGCTGAAGTCAGCCCCTTAACCAACTGAGTCACCCAGGTGCCCCAACACATCTTACATTTTCATGTCTCCAATAGGACTAAATATTTCTGTGGACCAGGACTATCCATTCATGAAGTTCTAGCACCTCCTACAGTTTGGGAATAAAATAGACACTCAATAAATTGATGCTCAATTGAGAAATAAAGGAATGAATGGGTCTGAAGACAAAGGGCTCAATAAAGACTTTTGTTCCTATGAATTCACCCCAGAGTAACACTAGAGCATTTGAATTCAACTGGAGGGTCCTTTAGCCAATCGTGGGAGAATTTACCATATTCTAAGAGTTGTAAGCTGAGAGAGTAAGATTTTTTTGAAGAAATATGAAAGGTAATTTAATTTCCTAACAGGCCAAGCTTTGTAAGCTTAACTATAAGAACTATATGATGTAAGATGATTCTGGATCATGATGAAACTCAAGTGCTGTGAGAGCCGTGACAACATGGGGAACACACAGTAAGGACCACAGTAGTCCCGGAAGTGCTGTCCTGTATGAGAAAAGAGGGTTTAGTGACCCTGTATGGAGGGAGAGGATAAAGGGTGGGCAGAGTAGGGAGGGGAGGAAGTTGGGATCCAAACTGCAATATTGAAATATCAGAGGAGAGTTATTGTCATGTTCATAAACTTCCCTATATATATCCCAAGGAAAACTTTTTTTTTCCTTTAACGAGCTTTTTAAAGGTAATATACACATTGTAAAAATTCATATAGTAGCAAAACGAGTTATTCAATGAAACTAAATCTATGTCTTCGCTAGGCCTCCATTATTCTTCCCCAGAAGAAGACCACTTTTAACAGTTTGTAGGTTTTTTTTTCCTGAATCTCAAGGTATGTACTTTGCATATATATATATATATATATATATATATATATATATATATATATATGCATAGCTGGTACCAAGATATTATCTACACTTCTCCATTTTATAGAAACATGATTTTTGTGATTGTGAAAAGGTATGACATGAGATTTGCCCTGTTAAAAATTAAAGTCTCTGGTCCAATGGGACATTATTTTTTAAATAGACTTCATGGTATTTCCTACCCTGGCTGCATTCGAGGTATTTAATCTGTCCCCTGTTTATGTGTATTTAATTTGTTTGTAGTCTACGACTATAGAAAACAATGCTGCCGTGAAAGTCCTTGTACATATGTTTGCCTGCCAGAGTCCAGCAGAGTGTGGGTGGTGCCTCGAAAACCTTACCTGGAAAGAGTTTAATGGAGGAACTATGAACACAGGTGCTGGTGAGATAAACGGCCTCCAAACTAAGTAGTTGAGTCCTTGGGGACTAGCAAGAGAAGACTTCACCTCTCCCAGGCACCAAGGGACAAGGAAAGGACAAGTGTTACTAGAAGCCAATGAGCCCACGGCTGGGAGAGAAGCCACCTAACAGGAGATGTGGCCATAGACTGAGGAATAAGCCACTGCCAAAATTCCAGAGTTCAGAGTACATATAATGACTGCTTTTCTTTTGCTCTCTGGCTACCTGTTAGTATACCTGCCAACTATGGATGGAAGCCAGACGGCAAGAAAGCCTCAACGATGCAGTCCATGGAGGTTAGCTTCCTGGCAGGCCTAGGATGATCAAAAATATATCTTCAAGCATGAATGGAGGATTAGCAGTCCCTGGCTTAATATTGTTTGACTTATAGTTATTGGACCTTACAATGGTGTGAAAATGATAGCATTGTTAACAAATTGTACTTTGAAGAGCACCTGCTGGCTCAGTGGTGTAAGCATCTGACTTTAGTTCATGTCAACATCTCATGGCTCGTGAGTTCAAGCCTGCCTCAGGCTATGCTGACAACTTGCATCCTGGGGCTGACTTGAGATTCTGTGTGTGTGTGTCTCTCTCTCGGCCCCTTCCATGCTCGCACTCTTTCTGTCTCTCTTTCTCTCCAAACTTGAATAAACATTAAACGTTTTCGAAGATAAATTGTATTTCAAATTTAACTTTTTGACCTCTCCCAGTGCTAATGAGAGGCGATACGACCCTCTCCTGTGATGCCTGGCAGAGCATCCAGCCACATCCAGTCCACCACATGATCATGGTGGTGAACAATCTATATGCTTACAGCCATTCTGTACTCACACAACCGTTGTGTTTATGCTTTCAACACAGTATTCACTGAAATACATGAGACAGTTAAACTTTAATGGAACATAGGCTGTGTGTTAGATGATGTCTCATAATTTCAGCTCATGCAACTATTCTGAACACACATAATACAGGCTAGACTAAACTATGATATTCAGCACTTTAGGTGTGTTACATGCATTTTTGGGTTAGAATAATTTCCACTCACACTGGTTTTATCTAGTGGTGACTCCATCCTAAATCAAGGAAGATTTGTAATGTAAAAATCTTGGGAAATTTTTAGAACTGGAATTGTGGTATCAGTAGGACAGAAAGAACCTCTTCCACATCCATTCCTCCACCTCCTTCCCTTGCAGGTTATTACCAGCGCTGAGCTGTGCCGACGGGCACTCAGAATTAGGACTACATACCCCAGCTTCCCTTACAGCCAAAACAATATAAGAGGAAGTGTCATGTGGCAGCTTCTGAGAAAGTTGAGACACCTGTGTGTCTTGTGTCCTTTATTTTTTCTTTGATGTCATTCACATGCTGCCTTGGATCCTGAACTCTAGGGCCAAACCGTTTGGATGGAAAATGAACTGAGATTCTTCCAGCAAGAGCTGGTAGGAAATAGATTTCTATGCACTTCATAGAATACAGCTGCCGAATCAGACTTGAACTGTATACCTCCAAAGTTCATTGATTTGGGAGAGAAATCCACTTTTACCCTGTTAAAACCATAGTTCTTCCTTGTTCTGTGTCGTGGGGAAAAACCTAACCCTCATGAAGGTGTACAGATAACAGGTATAAATATGTTGAGTTTTTATGGATATTGTCAAGTTTGGTATTGTAAACTGAATTTTTAATACTGAGTTTGAATTCAGCTACTCCATTCACAGCACATGTCTTAATCTTCTTGTGCCTCTGATTTCTCAGAGGGGTAGTAATATAAAGCACTTCATTTTGTTGTTATGAGGAATAATTAAATTGAACTATGTGAAATAGATCAGTGTCTGTCCAACATGCCAAATACTCAATAAATGTTATTAGTGTTATGTTTACCATTATCATGTTAAACTGTCTTCCAAAGAAGAGGTACCAGTTCGCCAATTACATTTCTGAAATGCCTCTTTCCTCTTCCCTTATCTATAGTGGGCATTACCAATGTTTTTGTCCAATAGAAGAGTAGTAGTATTTCATTTTTATTTGCAATTGCTTTCCAAAATTGTGGTGGTACGTCTTTACAGTTTTTAAAAGTCATTTATGCTTGTTTTCTGGTGAACTTCCTTTTTCTTTCCTCTATTCCTTCTATTGGATATTTGTTTTGTTTTACACTGTGGCTTAAAAAAAAAGCAATATAAGCATTATGGGAATTTGTCTTCTGTGTTTCTATTGGTGGGGCAATTATTTCCACTAATTCTCATTTGCCTTTTTTTTAATTTTTTTTATTTTTTTAACTTAATGTTTATTTATTTTGTGAGAGAGAGAGAGAGAGAGAGAGAGAGTGCGAGCAGGGAAGGAGAAGAGAGAGAGGGAGACACAGAATCTGAAACACACTCCCGACTCTGAGCTTTCAGCAAAGAGCTAGATGCAGGGCTCAAACCCACAAACCATGAGATCGTGACCTGAGTCGATTTTGGACGTTTAACCTACCAAGCCACCCAGGCACCTCACTTTATTTTTTCTTTTCCTTTTTTATTTTTTTTGGCTTTGTTTTTTCTTTACAAAATTAAAAAAATATATATGTTCAATATAATAAAAATGATCCTTCTCTACTATCGTTACATCTGAGCTTGACGTCCATCCCTATTTTAGAAAGATCATTGTCATTCTGGATTATAAGAATAATTCCCCCATGTTTTCTCCTAGGACTTCATAGATTGACTTACATAAAAACATATCTTCTCAATTTGTAATAAAACTGGGGGAGGCAGTGAGATAAGATTTAAAGTGATTCTGCAGATGACTGTGTTGGAGCGTTGGCAAAAATGAATGCTTTGACACATAAATCTTACCTAAGAAAGTTATAGATTCCTTTGATCCACATAAAAGATACTTCATAAACAAAGCATGTGGGAAGCCATCCTCCTTGCAGGTATAGGGTAAGCTTGCCTCCTGGGCTTTTGTGTTGTTGTTTTTTGTTTTTTTTTTTTTGTTTGTTTGTTTTACTCTTAGGGGGAATCGCATAGGTTGTTTATAATGAAATTTTGTATTTCCAGGTTAAGGTGCTGTCAGGTGCAGCATAACTAATTTCCCAGTTTATAAGACTGCCTCTCACACATCGCTCCCTGGTGGTAGGCAAAATTTCTTTCTCTGCAACCAGGGCCATACTGCCACTTGTTCACAGGTTAAGTAATGATGCCAAGACATTTTATGCCTATGCTAACAATGACCCACCTGTGGACAAGTGCAGACAGATACTGCCTACCTTTTAAGGCCAAGGAGGGATTGAGCGCATGGCCTTCCACTGGGCTCCACCATTGACTCAGCTGTCTCTAGTGTTTGTCAGTTGTTATCATCACGTTTGAGAACACACGCTCTAGAGTAAAACTATCTGACTATGTACTTCCATCTTGAGCTATAGGGAAACAAATAAAGTCCCCTTACCTTTTTTGTTCTTTGCTTTCTCTTTTGTGAAACGGGCATTATCACAGTGTGGGAATTCAATAATTCAATAAATAAATACGTAAGTGCTTAAAATTTCTTAGCAATAAATGCTCAGTAAATATTAAGAAGGCTTTTCCCAATAGAGAATAGAAAAATAACTTTCTTGTTTTCTCCTAGGATTTTATACATGCATTTTTATAAGAAAACATATAAGATAGATAACAATATTATAGCATATAACAATATGACATAATGCAAATTAAGACATTTATAAGAAAAGTATTGAAACTTCATGAATAGTATCACTGTTACTATTATTCGAACAATGCATTTGCTTTGAAAGGTTCACTTAGTTACATACTAAATTTGCATATGCTTTGAACCTAGTTCTGAATTCTCTATGATGATTAATTCATTCAGCTGGGCCACATTTGCTTTATAACATAATTTACTATCTGGTAGAACTCGCCTAATTCATATGCTTCCTTTTCAGAAAAAATTTTCTGGATCAGCTTGAATTTTGATATTTATACAAAAATCTTAGAACCAGCTGATCTGATTTAAAAAATCCATATTTTATTGGGCTTGCAACAAATTTCCATAGTAATTTAGAGATAGTAGGCATTCTTACAATAATAACTTTTCCTATTCCTACACAGGGAATGTTTATATTTAAGCTTTTTTTTTTTAATATCTCTCAGATGTGTTTAAAGTTTTCTGAAAGGCTTATTTATATACTTCTTTCATGTTTCTTGTTAAGTTCCCTCCTTCCTTCCTTCCTTCCTTCCTTCCTTCCTTCCTTCCTTCCTTCCTTCCTTCCTTCCTTCCTTCCTTCCTTCCTTCCTTCCTTCCTTCCTGCCTTCCTGCCTTCCTGCCTTCCTGCCTTCCTGCCTTCCTGCCTTCCTGCCTTCCTGCCTTCCACCTCCTTTTCCTTTTACTTCTCTTATGGCAAATGGCGCCAATTCTCTGACCATATTTCTAATTATTTCTTGTTTGAATGGGAGAATGCTAAATTGTTGCCTTGTGAGCCTGGATCATGTAATATCATCAGGAAGACTCATGAAAAATCTGATCTCCCTTCCTTCATCGCAGTTATGTATAATTGACACTTGTTGGAAGGAGATAAACAGAGTCAAGAGAATTTCAGGCTTAGAAGAGAAGCCCTGAGGTGAGAGTAGCCTGAGAGAGCAATGGGAGAGGGAACAAATGTGACCCAGAAAGGAGCTCACCGAACAATGTGATTGGGACAACACCCAAAAAAGCAGGTTGATTAGGAATAGCACCAAAAAGTAATTGTCAGATATGATCAAAGCTGTACAAGGGCAACTTGAAAGTGTTAGGTGTTTTCCTTAAATACAAAAACTTTTGTATTTAACCAAGAAATTAAAAAGTTAACCAAGTTACCAAGTCAGTAAAATTAAACTTTTTTTCTTGTAAACAGAAAATTCAAGGAAACCAAATTATTAAAGTAAAACATGGTAACATTATAGAGCTTTTGGTTATTAAAAACTCCTATGTACATATGCCAATAAAACAGACAATGAATGTTTTGGACACAATGTAACTGACTACAACTGGTTTAAGAAAAAGAAGCAAGAGAATGAAAGCGATGCAAGTCATTTCTTTGAAAAACTAGCATAACCCCATAACTCTAACACTGGAGCAAATGAGTAAGACTTGGGGACCAGCTAGCCTGGCTGAGAGGTTTCTTGCCAACACTTACTTAGTTCTTACTCATACCGGTGAGGTTCTGAACATTTCACAAGTACTTCATGTCGTTCTCCTTAGGGCCCTATGAGGGAGGGGTTACTATTAACCTCCTTTTACACATCAGCAAAGTGAAGAAGTTCACAGGTTAAGGAACTTGTCTGCTCTCAAGGTCAACACAGGTGGCATGTGATGGAACTGAGAGGTGGCATGAAATAGTGTCCTCTAGTGCCAACTCACCCAAGTTGACATCCTGTCTCACCAGTACTAGGTGTATGATCATCGGCACAGAATTTTTTAATGCTTTTGTGTTTTAGTTCTCATATATGTAAGACAAAGAGATGAATATAATGATCATCTAAAGAGTTTAGAACAAGATCTGAAACATAGCAAACACCCCTTATATAGAATCCTATTATTACTGCTATTATTATTATTATTATTATTATTATTATTATTATCATTATTATTATTATTATTATTATTATTCAAACAGGACGGGACAGAGAATACCTAAAATGATATAATAACACATGTGCAAACAAATGAATTTCCTGATACCTAAAATATCAGAAAATCCAGTAATTTAATTAGGTGGTCTAAAGTGTTTTTTTTTTCTTTTTCTTATAAATTGAATTTATTTTTAAATATTTTATGGTTTTGAAACAATATCTTATTTCTTTCTGAGAGAATGCAAGCAGGGTCAGAGAGAGAGGAATAGCATATCTGAAGTGGGCATGATGCTACAGCAGTGAGCCCAATGTAGGGCTTGAATCCATGAACTGAGAGATCATGACCTGAGCCAAAGTTGGATGGGCAACCAACTGAGCCACCAGGATGCCCCTATTTTTTTTCACATATAGTGTTATATTAGTTTCAGATGTACAATATAATGATTCAGCAATTCCTTACAATACCCAGTACTCATGGAAACAAGTGCACTCCTTAATCCCCATCACATATTTCACTCACTACATCTGAACCCCCCACACACACACACACACTGGTAACCAGCATGTTGTTATCTATAATTAAGTGTATGTTTCTTGATTTGTCTATTACTGTTTCCCCAACATTTGATCATTTGTTTAGTTTCTTAAATTTCACATATGAATGAAGTCATATGGTATCTGTCTGTCTCTGACCGACTTATTTTGCCTAGCATTATATTCCCTAGCTCCATTCATGTTGTTGCAGATGGCAAGATTTCATTATTTTACGTGGCTGAGTACAATTCCCCTGTGTGTGGGTATTATACATAAGATACCACATCATATAATTATGTGTGTATCATACCACATTATATACCACATCATATATACATACCAAATCTGTATCCATTCATCATTTGATGGACACGTGGCTGTCCCATAATGCTGCCAAAATTATCAGGGTTCTTGTCTCTCTTTGAATAATCGTTTCTGGAATCTTTGGGTAAATACACAGTAGTGTGATTGCTGCAGTTGTAGTTTTCACGTTCTGAGGAACCCACTATGTTTTCCACAGTGACTGCACCAATTTGCATTCCTATCAACAGTGCAAAAGTTCTTTTTCCATATCCTCCTCAACACCTGTTGTTCATTGTGTTGCTGATTTTAGCTATTCCAAAGAGTGTGAGGTGGTATCTCATTGTCCTTTTGACTTGCAATTTCCTGATGGTAAGTGATGATAAACATCTTTTCACGTGTCTGTTGGCCATCTGGATGTCTTCATGGAGGAGTGTCTGTTAAGGTCTTCTGCCCATTTTGTAATTGGATAATTTCGTTTTTCAGTATTGAGTTTTGTAAGTTCTTTATATAGAGGATACTAATCCATTCCTGGATATGTCATTTGCAAATAGCTTCTCCCATTCTGTAGGTTGCCCTTCATTTTTGTGGAGTTTTTCCTTAGCTGTGCAGAAGCTTTTTATTTGGATGCAATCCCAATAGTTTATTTTGCTTTTGTTTTTGTATTTTTGCTTTTGTCTCAGGAGATATACCTAGAAAACGTTTCTTTGGCTAATGTCAAAAAATTACTGCCTGTGTTCTCTTCTAGGATTTTTATCTCTAATCCATTTTGGATTTATTTTCATGTGTTTTGTAAGAAAGTGGTCCAGTTTCGTTCTTTTCCACATTTCTGTTCAGTTTTCCAACACCATTTGCTAAAGAAAATACCTTTTTCCCATTTTATATGTTTTCTTGCTCTGTCAAAGATGAATAGACCAGATACTTGTGGGTTTATTTCTAGGTATTCTGTTCTGTTCCATTGGTCTACGTTCCAATTTGTGCCAGTACCATGCAGTTTTGATAACTACAGCTTTGCAGTATAACTTGATATCTGGAGTTTGTGATGCCTCCAGTGTTTCTTTGTTTGTCTGTCTGTTTGTTTGCTTGTTTGTTTGTTTGTTTGTTTGTTTGTTTGTTTGCTTGCTTAAGATTGCTTTGCTCTTCAGGTTCTTTGGTGGTCCCATATAACGTTTAGGACTGTTTGTTCTAGTTCTGTGAGAAATGCCGTTGGTGTTTTCATCGGGGTTACATTAAATATGTAGATCGCTTTGGTAACATAGACATTTTGACATTATTTGCCCTTTCAATCCATGAGCATGGAATTATCCATTTCTTGGTGTTGACCTCAGTTTCTTTCAACCTTATTTAATAGATTTCAGAGTATAGTTTATTCACCTCTATGTATGAGTTTACCCGTAGATATCTTATTTTTTTGATCCAATTATAAATGGGATTGTTTTCTTAATCTGTCTTTCTGCGGCTTCATTATTAGTGTATACAAATGCAAGAGATTTCTGTATGTTGATTGTACCCTATGACTTTACTGAATTCGTTCTTCAGTTCTCACACTTTTGTCCGTGGAATCTTTCAGGTTTTCTACAGTAGAGTATCATGTCCTCCATAAATCGAGAACATTTTTCTTCTTCTTTATTGATTCCATTGCCTTTTACTTCTTTTTGTGTCTAATTGCTGTGGCTAGGAATTCTAGTACTGTGCTGAATAAAAACGTGGTGGGAGTGGACATCCTTGTCTTGTTCCTAAGCTTATGGGAAAAGCTTTCAGGTTTTCCCCATTCAAAAAGATTTTAGCTATGAGTTTTTCATAGATGACCTTTATGATGTTGAGGTATTTTTCCTCTAAACCTAATTTGCCGAGGGTGTTTATCATGAATGGATGTTGTCCTTCTTCAAATGCTTTTCCTGCATCTGTTGAAATGATAATGTGGCTCTTCTCCTTTATCTCATTGGTGTACTGTAACGTGTTAATTGATTTGTGAATATTGGACTATACTTGCAAACCAGGAAAAAATCTCCCTCAATTGTGGTGAATACTTTTTTAATAAAGTATTATTAGAGTCAGTGTGCAAGTATTTTCTTGAGGATATTTGCGTCTATGTTCATTAAACATATGGGCTTGTCCTTTTTTTCTTAGTGGACTAGTTTTCAGATTTTGATATCAAGTTAATGCTGGTCTCATAGAATGAAGTTGTAATTCCTTTGAGAAGAACAGGGAGTAACTCTTCTTCAAGTTTATAGTAGAATTGATCTGGTCCTGGACTTTGTTTCTTCAGAGCTTTTGGATTACTAATTCACGATTGAGATTTTATCTCACCACCTCTGTGCCCCTCCTCTGAACTCTCCCTCTCTGTCTCTTTCTCTGTCTCGATGTCTCTTTATCTCTCTCTCTTTCAAAATAAATAAATTTTAAAAAGATTAGTTGAGACATTTTAAAATCAAATAAAATATCAGCAATTTGGGCAATATTGTCAGATGGAATGAATTTGAGAAGCTTTCAAATATTGACTACAAACTTCTTATCCCAATTTTCCATAAATGAAAATTTAAGAGGTGTTGCAACATTGAAAACCAAATCATGTTTTGAAGGAGCTTTTTAAAAATCATATATTAAAGCATAACAAATTTGAGAATGAATGTTGAAAATAAAATTGTGAACAAAACAAAACACCCATTTTTTTGATCAACAAATTTGATCACACACTCACACCTACAAGACTCCTGAAGGTGTCCTAGTACTGATGCCCTTGTGTGAACTTCGCTGTTTCTGAAATGACCTCAGGTTACAAATGGGTGGCCCAGATTGCAAGCCAACAGAGGGGAGGGTCGCGGGGAGGTGGGGCTCTTAATGGCCACGGACACGCCATCCTCTCCCGTGTGCGCGCTGCCCTCTCATTATCAGCCGTGATGAGTCGGATGCTGTTCTTCCTCTGGGTACACAGGCTTATGCCGTGTGTCCAACACGCCATGTGAGACTTGTGAGAAGACTCCCAAGGGCAAAACACCAGCAGGCGCGCAGAGAGGTCGCCTCGTCCCGGGCAGCCTGTGTTCCTTGGCCTCAGTGTCTGGACAAAGGCTGCCTCGGCCACATAGGGAACGATGGACTTGTGCAGCCTTCGCATTCTGTGCAGAGGTCCCGGGCAGGCCTGGATGGTATAAAGGACTGGGACTAGCCTCACCTGGGAAGAGGAGAGTGCTGGGGTACTCCTTACACAGCAGATGGCTGCTTGCTAGACATGTCTGTGCTAGGGATGCGGCAAAAGCTCCACCGTGCTAGCATTGCAATAGACAGACTTCAGCCCTGTCCATCGCAGGCTCTTCTCTATCCCCAAGTTACACAGCCCGCATTACAGCGTGCCTGAGACTGACATCCCCACATTAATCTTCCTGTCTCCCAAGTTGCCCAAGCCCCCCAGGATCCCCACTGCACAGCTCTGCAGTAGAAGTGTCTTCTCTGCAGTGTCTCTATTCCAGAGAAGGTGTTGCCAGTCCCAAAGCATGGAGGCTTCTTGCCCTTACCACTATGCAGACAACATGGTCAGTGGGTGTCAGCATGCTGCGGAGTTGGGGATCTGTACGCCCAAGCCATAACTCTTCCAGGGCTGAGCCTGTCACACTCTCTAGAAGGGAAGGCAGGTCTTTCTCTCGCTGCTGTCTGCACACTGGCTGGAGAAGCAGCTGTCTTACACAGCTGCTTAATGTGTAAACGTCGGGGTACCCTGGAAAAACTCCCTGTGCTGGCCCGTGTCTTTGGGTGTGAACATCCAAAGAAAGTATGGCCAATGATTCTGCAGTGGTAATACGGTCTCAGTGGTCATGAGGCTGGGCACTTTGGGGCATCTTTCTGCACAAGCAGGCCGTTACTTGATAGGTCTTGCCAGGCAGGAACACTTTACGGGACAGGGGAACACAGGGTCCCCCACATGTTCATATATCGCGCCAATACCTGCTGAGGGGCCAGGGTGATTTTTCCGCCCGGCCTGTCCCAAAGAGAAGGTACGGGCAAGGTGTGGGTGTGGAATGTCCTCACGGCCCCCAGAGCCAAACCCTCAAGTGTGGACACTTGTGTCCAGGGTCCATGATCAGAGGCCTGGGTGCTCTGTGTCCGAGGGATTACAGCCCTCATGCTGCACACCCTGCAGCCCCGGGTGTCCTCCCGTAGCCGCTGCACTCCCTGGGGAGCCCCAGGGTCCAGGAGCGGCTAAATCCCCTGCACAGCTGTATGTGCTGCCTAGCGGCCTCTTCCACCACAACACCAGCGTGTGTGGGCTCCAGAGTGCTGTCCCTCGACAGGGGACACCCTCGGCAATTCAGGAGCCTTCTGACTTCCATGTCTCTGGACCACATGTGTCCCTCATTGGCCTGTCGGCATCGTCCAGTTGTTCTCTGTGTACAGGAAATGTCTTGCATTGCCTGTGGTCCTCTGTCTCCCTGAGTGAGCCCTGGCGTGTCGGTGTCCTTTCCTGGCTTTGCCTGTGCCAACGCCTCTCTGGTGATGCCTCCTTGCCTGGTCTAAGTGGGCACAGCTGTACCCGTGTAACCTCCTTTGTCTCTGCACACCTGCGTGTTGTGTCAGCTGCGGCTCTGCTGGCCTGTCTTGTCTTTGGTGTATGCTTCTGCGCTTGAGTGTGTTTCCCTCTGAATTCAACCCCTTTCTTCCACTGACAGATCCAATTGCTGTCCTGCTGTCAGGTGGAGGGGCTTCTGCGTGTTCTCTAATATGTTCCCGGAGCCAGAAATCCTTCTGTGCCCTTAGGACCTTCGTCAGAGGATTGGCCATGCACTCACTGCCAGCCAGTTAATGTCCCCAAATGCAGCTGCCTTGCTGTGAGAATTAAGTCGCACCTCTATTTTCCGTCCTTCTGTTTTCAAATGCTTTGGACCCTAGGGCTCAAATGTCACTGGCTTGCATGTTGCAGATGCAGGCTTAAAGTGTGAAAAGCGGTCTAGCAACGTTTTCCCACTTACTCTTTTGCCAAGTGGCATGTTCCTGGCTAGGAGAGACTTCCCCCTTCCCGCGTGTGTCTCGTTTCCGTGTGCCTCCTGTGTGTTCTGGTCTCTCATTTGTCCATTACTTCCTACCTGGGAGTCTGATTCATGTTTGCGGGAACCATGCAGACACCTTTGACTGCAAGGTACTGAGCTCAGCTTAGTCCACCAAGACTAGTGCGTGATTGAGGTACACAACGGGCAGTCACGGAGGTGCCCGTATCCTTCACGTGCAAGCGCTCCGTCCAGCCACCTTCACCGGGACATTTCTCAGCAAACCGTCTATATCTGTGGTGAGAGCACTTAGCTCTGAGCACCCTGACGATGCGCTGAAGCGTTCCTTACGGCTGCCCTGTGCAAGTTAGATCTCCAGAACTCATGCACATGGCATGATTGCCTCTTCACACCCTAGGCCCGACACCTCCTCATCGCACCCTCCCCTGCTTAACACCTCTCTACTCTCTGGTGGACTGCATGCCTTTAACTCATTTTAATCTCCTCAGGAGTCCATCAAGCAGGGGTCACCACCACTGTGTTTCTGTCAGGGGTTGGCCTCTTTCAGGGAGCCCAGTGCTTTCTGCACTGATGCTCAATGCACCCGCTGAAGGGTGAGCCAAACTAAGCCTAACGGGAACCCTTTGGCCCTACGTTTCCCACATATGTGCCCGGTGGCAGAGGTGCACAAGGAGCCTGCCTGCATGGGTCTCCCAGGTCATCCACAGGGTACAAAGTACCGCCTCAGGAAGCTGATCCGCATCACATGGGCATAGCTCTGCTTGCACGTGTTAGCCTTTCATATCATATGGGCAGCCCAGACTTAGAAATCGAGCTACCTGCTTCCAACTATCCAGCCCTCATGCTTGTGCAGACGCTCTGTGTCTGTACAGACATTTGAGTCACGGTCTCGTGATTTGTCAATACAGCTTGACGTCTGTCCTTACCTTACAGCCTGGGATGCGGTTCTCACTCATTGTCCTCCCCTCGGGTGAGAGTTTCCTCCAACACTGTTGTGGAATGTAAACTTTATCACCATACGTTGGATTGAGATTACTGGGCGGATCACCTGTCTGCGTTCGGGGATGCGAAGGAGATCTTGGCTCTTTTGCTCACGGTGCACCCTTTCTCTGTGATGAGTCACTTTGGATGAGAAGCTTGCCAGAAGTGTGGGGCCTCAGAGTGGAGCACATTTCCTGGGCATCTGAGAGAACCTCATTGGTTCCACTCGGAAAGCATTGACTTCCATGGATGTGCAGCCTCTGCTTTTGCTTGAATTTGCCGAGCTTGGGGACGTGATTTCTTACCGCACATGCTGTCCCTAGGTCTTTGCAGTCTCTTTCCGGCAATCCCATTTCCTGTCTGCTCCTGGTAAGTACAGGGCTTCCAGCAGCCCTGTGGGGATCGGGTCCTTGCTTTCTTCCCTGCGGTGCCCTCTTCCTCACCCAGAATGACCTCACTGCAGCTTCCTTCTAGTTCAGGGATCGTTCCAGACTGCCCTTAAGATCCAGATGAGAACGGTGCCATTTGTGCTGAGGGCTGACCACTGTACAGCATTCGTCTCTGTGGAAATTACACAGGTGAACTTCACCAGGTGAAACTGCACACTGCAGTTGCCCTGTCGTCAGAATCAGCCCACCTGTCTCTGCCTCAGCTGCCCCTGCAGTGCTTCCTCTTACCCTCCCCTTGCCTCCCCCTCCCTTGTCTTCTTCCTGCCCCTCCCTCCCACTTCCCTTCCAGGTCTCTTTGTCTTTGTATCCCTCCTCTCCCTCACTAATGCCTCCCCCTGTCTCCACCTGTCTTCCTTGTAATAGGTGCCCCTCTGTCTCTTCTTGTCTTGCTACTCCTCCCTGTCTCTCCCGCCAATCTCCCTGTGACTCTCCCTCTCTAGGCCGGTCTTCCCGTCCACTCGTCCTTCCTTCATCTGCTTGCATGTGTCTCTCTCTCTCCCTCTATATCTCTATCTCCCTGTGTGTCTCTTTCAGTGGACATTCTGTGTCTGCGTGCACGCTTCTTCAGAATTCCCGTTGGCGCCTGGGAAATGTGGAGGGAACTCGTCTACTTTCATGTGTACTAGTGACAACAGGCATGGGGCTTTCTCAGAGACAGACACAGACAAGTTTGTAATTCTTGGTGAAGGGCCCCTAAGCGCCCTGCTTGGAGTCGTCCTCCTTTTAGTGGAAGGTTAGATTTCCGGACCGGAGGAAACTGCTAAATCCTACTACCCCATCTCCCTGATGCTCTGTACGGAGATCAGTAGGGCACCAGTGGCAGATGGGGCTGTGGGGGTTGTTGTTTGCTCTGAATTGCAGTGCAGTGAGTTCTACTGAGCTGCTTTCTTGCAAGGACACGGCGGTGGGGTGGGTCTAGAGTGGGTGTCACTGGTTCTGGGTGGGCACCCACCTTACCGCTGCCCTCAGGCTGATGGCCAAGGAGGAGAAACCGTGCAGACGGCCATGTGGCCCCGGTAGGCGCGACACCTAAGGACTTCTCCAGGCTTGCCCCAGCTTCATGAAAAAGGGGCAAAGGGGTGGAGCAGGTAGTGGATCACGCTGTGGACATTCCTGTGCTGAATGCTCTGCTGCCCGGAGTGAGGCCTCTGGGGAAAGGGTGTACAAGCGAACACAGACTGTGTGACACGGGACTTCGCGAGTCAGGCCTGGAAGGTGACAGCACTGAAGAGGACATACGGCCAAACGGGGTCCAGGCTGGCGGCTGGGCCCTTGCTCCAGAGCCCGGACCGGCCGCTGGCGCGCGTTAGCTGGTGGCCAACACCCTGTCTTGCTGTCTTGCAACTGATTGCTCCACCAACCTGGCCAGCGGGCCTGACCTGCCCTGGAACCACTTCGCCCCCAGGCCGCATGCACACACTCTTCACTGCCTCTGTCTCAGCCTCTCCTCCACAGCAGCCACAGCCAATGCGGAGTCGTGAAATCCCAGAGCCTGTGTGCCTGCACCCAACTTGGGCGGGCTGTGGCGGTAGGCAGCAGGGAGCTCAAGGCCTTGCGGCCAAGGCACCGTCCACCTGCTGCCATTTCCCTGTCCTTGTCCTGAGGCTGCCCTAGCTACACTGGGGCCGGTGCCGAGCGTCATGGTCAGCGTGTCGCGGTCCGGAAAAAGCGGTGATTCCGTTCCACCCTGGTCCCTGATCGTCCTGGATGAGAAATGTCGAGAGTCCCTGGCCCGCGGGAATGCAGGGGCGCTGGAGGGCGTGGGCTGCCCGCAGTCCCCAGGTTCAGGGGTGGCAAGCGCCCATCCTGTGCAAGAAACCCACACCGGGTGTGAGATACAGGTGGCAAGCGCAGCGGAGGAATTGGTGGTGATATTGGATGAAGGAATGGTGGCGGCTGAGGTGGTGATCGGGGTGGAGGAAGAGGACGGGGAGGCGACCGAGGAAGAGGTGACTGGAGAGGAGAATTCTGAGGAAGCCAAGCCAGAAGCAGAGGACATGCGTGAGCAGGAGGAGGTAGAGGAGGAGAGACAGCAGCTGGAGGAGATTCCGGAGCAAGAGGAGAAGCCTGAGGCAGATGCAGTGGTGGAGGCCCCAGCTCTCACAGGAGCTGCAGCAGCAAGAGCCAGTGCTGCGTCCTGCCTCAGCCCAGGACCCGCTGGCAGTTCTGGAGCATATTCAGCTGGAGATCAGCGCTGGGAATGCCCAAGATTCCAGGGCCTTATGGCGGCTGAAGCACAGGATTCTTCGGAGGCACATTTCTTACCTGGATCACAGAAGGGCCATCATCAAGCACATCCCTGGCTTCTGGGCCCAGGCTGTGTCCTTCCTTGTTCTGGTGGGTGATGGCGGGGGCTGTTGTGCAGGAGGGCTGGGCCCTCAGAGCAAGGTGCCTTGGGACGATGGCCCCCAAGGAGGAGAGCTGGGCAGTGGTCCCTGGCCCTGGGTTGGTGTGTTCTGGGATCCAATGTAAGGCCTTGGACAGGGGCGGTTGTTGGGGATGGGGGGACTTGGGGACTTGGACCTGCTTCCTCTAGGTCTCCGCCAGCATTGGCCTGCAGGCTGCTCTCAAACATTATTTGTGGACGTGAGGCATGTGTCCCCATGCTACCAGAGCTAGGGTTGCACAAAGCAGCCTTCACTCAGAGCAGATAAGGCAAGGAAACGTTTCGATGCCAAATGGGAGAGTTACAGAGGCCGCACAACCACCTTCACATTCACAGGCTGTGCACGGTTTCTAGCAGTTCCGTCAAAAGAGAGCATTTCAGACACACACTCATGGCCTTTAGTGGAACCATGCCACCCCCCTGTTCCAGACAGTGGGATGACTCAGACCGACACCGAGCGGGGTACAATCTGCCTCCCCAGACACACACACACACACACACACACACACACACACACACACACACACACACAGGATTCTCTCCTGCTATATCTACCGCTGCTTCCCTCTCTGTCCTCAGGCTCCGGCTGGGTCCCACCCATGTCTTTCTCTCCTGACTGGCTGTGTCACTGTGTCTACTTTCATTTCCCTCCTCTCCCTTCCTTGTCCCTGCTTCTCGATCTCTTTCTCCCTCCCACACCCTATGTTTGCATCGTAAGTGTGCAGTCGGTTTCTTGTAAGCCGTGTTATTCCTTCTGGATTCAGAAGGCCGGTGACAACATTGGTCTTCACGGGAATATGCCAAGACACCCAGCCGTGAGGAGGGGTCAGAGCACATGCCAACATCACAAGCTATGATGGGCTGCTGGCAACCCACACAGGCCAGGTATATGAAGGAACTGTGAGGAGTCCAGGCAGTGGAGTTTCTCCCTGCTGTGTGCAGACAGCGTGGGAGGTACAGGAAGCCAACGGACAGCCCAGTGTCGATGGGGTCTGGTGCATTTGCAGAGGCTGAGGAGTGTGGGGGCTAGTGTTTCCTGGACTTTCTGCACATGCCCTGATATACTCCCTTGCTCTTAACCTGGGTGGGTTGGGGGGGTGGGCTGTGTCTGTTTCCACAGCATGTGAAGGCACAGCTCCTTGACCCAGCACAGATTCTGAATCACCCCCAGTTGTCGGCCATGATCGTTGCCCAGGACAAAGACGTGCTCAGCTACCTGGTCGACTTGGAGGTCAGACTGGGGAGGCTGTGGCTTGGGGCCGTCCCGTCGGGTGCGGGATTTGGGCAGGAGAGGGAGAGGCAAAAGTGCTCACCCTCATAGCCAGGCAAAGAGGTCAGGACCCTGAGGGAGGACACTTGCCCGTCCTGTCCCATTGCTCACCGCAGGTGGAGGAAGTGGGCCATCCCAAGTACCGCTGCAGAGTGATGTTTTTCTTTGTGGAGAACCAGTACTTCTGGAACCCAGTGATCATTAAGGAGTATCAGCTTAGCTCTGCTGGTAGGGTGTGGGTCCCATGATGGTGCAGGGCTGGGGGCTGATGAGCATGCATCAGGGGCAGGAGGGAGGGGGAGGGGTAGGTGGGTGGGGAAGAGGCCATCAGGTAGTTCCTCAAAACCTCTCTTCCTGCAGGCTACAGGGCATCACGTGCCACTCCAGTCCAGTGGTTCTGCGATTATGAACATGGAGCTCCCAGTCTCAGGTATGACCCCACCAGCTTCACTTGTTCAACTGGCTGTGTGAGCACAGCTGTCCAGGGACAAATAGGATTGCCGAGGTGGGGCACCTGAGGCCTTCCTCAGCAGTGGGGATGTGGGTGGCCCCCGGCCAGAGAGGAGAGTGGACTATGCCCAAGTGGCGCCAGCCTGTGTCCCCTACCAGATCATCATCGAGGACCTGTGGCCCAATCCCCTGCAGTACAACCTGAGGGAGGAAGGGACCAGAAGACAGTGACCTGACGTGCGCACGTGTCGGTGAGAAGGCCAGTATGCGGTGTGTTGACACGTGTGTTGTATGGGCAAGGGAACGTGGGCCAGACATTGGCTTGGAAATGGAAGGTCCGCCGAGACTGGGACCTAGGTAGCATGGGAAGCGGGAGAGAGGATGACAAGGGACCTGCAGGGACTCAGCTGCAAACACACATTGGGACGATGCCTGCAAACCAAATGCAGTTGTGCTGTGGGCTAGGGCTTTGGAGAGCAACTCGGGAGGAGCAATGCTTCTCCACCACAAATGCTCCCCGTGGATGTCTGCCTTATCCCGGGCTTCCCTCTGCTCCTTCAGTTTGGATTTGCCTGCCAGTCTTTGGGACTGGAGCTGCCCTGTCCCCAGGCGCCACTGTGGTGAGAATCTTGCACTTCCTTCCATGTGCCCCACCACGCCATGTCCTCCCGCAACCTGACAACCATTCTTAGAACTAGTCCAAGGCCATTGGGGCCTGGAAATGAATCCCTGGGTGAGAAAGCAAGAGGGATCACAAAAGGGTGAGGCACAAGAGTGATACAATCTGGGATGTATTTGCAAATATCCCGTATCACTCATGGTGTCTGTTGCGTGGGGGTGCGTGTGTGTGCGTGTACGCGAATGTGTCTGCATGTGCCCATATGCGTCAGGGGCTCTGCATCTGTGTGGGCGTGAAAGGCACAGAACTTCTATGTTTGCCCATGCAGAAACAATGGAGGACGTGAGCAGCACTGGAAGAGAATGGTGGATGCGTCTCCTGTCTTCTACGAGCCCCGGAGACAATTGGGGAAGTGATCACATGTGGCAGCCTTGAAGAGTTGCCACGATGTTTATGTGGACACATACAGGAAGCTAAAAACCCTTCTGTTTCTGTGTGTGTGTGTGTGTGTGTGTGTGTGTGTGTGTGTGTGTGTGTGTGTGTGTGTGTGTGTTTATGGGGGACCCAAGGAGGGACGACGAGGACGGGACCTGAGTGTGACTGTCCTAGCCGCTGACAGGATGATTCTGTGTGTGCAGAGGAGATCCAGTACTGGTGTGGGGCAGGTGTTGCCATGTGCACAGAGGCCTGCCTTCCTGGGCAGTCAGAGTCTGGAAGGAGGAGGAGGAAGAGACAGACATGTTATGTGGAGACTTGTTGAATAGGCCAGAGCCGAAAGGCAGGGAAGGGGATTGCACAGCGGGACCAAATTGGTCCATTGGGTGCTGGTACAGTGTGTCCAGGACTTGGGGAGATTCAGCCAGGATCCTTGGTCCCAGAGGGGTGTCGTCTCCTTGGTGAGAGAGAATCCAGTGAGCAACACTTCCAGTGAGGATCAGAGCTAAGGAACCATGTCCCTGGAGAACTCAGGAGAAGGCAGGCTTCTCACAGTCGATCCCAGTATACCTTACTGCTGCCTACCACACCCGGGGTCCCTTTGACCCCGAGCCCTGTCCTGAGACAGTGGCTCAGGATGGGATATGTGTGAGGGCAAGAGGCAGGTGTGGGTTGTGGGCAGCAGCGAGGCTTATGAGTGGGATTTCATGGAGAGAGTACGTGCGAGGGTGGAGACCCAGCGTGATTTCCTGAGAGTGTGTGTGGGCGTCTGTGGCAAACTGGGCCTGAGATCCGTGGTGGTGCCGGCAGTGTGTGCATGCATATATTCATGCGATTGCATAGCCGTGTGTCTCTGTGTGTGCAGGAGTGGGTGTGTAGGCCGCCGGCGAGACAAGCGGAGACACAGGGGTCTCTGTGGATGAGGTGCTTATGTGGGACGGTCAGGTGCCAGAATACAGGAGTGCAGTCCCTTCCCTCCTGAGTCCTGATGGTAATCGCTGGGATGGGTGCAACTGTTGCTCTGCCAGGGGGCTCAAGTCAGGATGCAAAAGGGAAATTGGTGCAAGGTCAAGACGGGGACCGAGGGGAGGAAACCCTTGCCCAGTGGCCAGTGGACCATTTGTAAGTGAGTGTGCTTGTGTGTGTGTTAGTATGTGTCTACGTGAGAGTGAGTGTGTGAGTGAGTGAGTGAGTGTGTGTGTGTGTGTGTGTGTGTGTGTGTGTGTGTGTGTGTGTGTGTGTGTGTTGAATTGCCCTGGTGGCCTACAGTAGCAAATATGGAGGGGCTACAAGGTTGTGCCCAGAACTTGTGCACAGAGTAGCTAAGGAACCCAAGCTGTTAGGCTATGTTGTGTGCAGAGGGCGTAGATAATTCACTGGAGGGAGGCGTCCAGCAATACTCTCTGCTCTAGGCAGACGTGCCATGTTTTGTCACCAGTCAGCTCTTCCTCGGGGCTCTCCTCTCTGCTTCCTGTGCCACAGGCCCAGGGAAAGGGAGGAGCTTGGACCCTAGACCTCAGGTGACTTGCGTCCCCCAGGAGTGCCGCAGCAGTGTGGTGTTTGGGGATCCCTGTGTGGATGGGCAGGTGAACAGTCTGCCAGCTGCTCTCTTAGGGGACAGTTTGTTGCCAGCAACACCTCTCCCCGCCCCACAAGATCACCCCTGCCGCTGCAGCTGGGCTCGGGACATGTCAAGGTGTGTCCCAGAACTCTGTTCCCCTTGCATGTAAGTGGTGCCAGCATGAGCCTCTCAGTTCCTGTGCTGCCGACCCTGATTAGCCTCAGGCTTTGTCGACTCCTGGCCTCATGTAACATGGGGAACTGGGTTCCTTTCTCGGTGTCTCAGCGGTTGCAGGTCAACGGAGGATGCTGTGGACATTGGAGTCAGGAATCCCGACCGTGCTCCACCCGCCCCGCCCCAAACCACAGCGGGCAGCACGTGGCCCACTGTGTGTGCACTTTGGGTAGTCTAAAGCCTTTCAGCCCACCCCCCGTATTCTTCTCAGGTGGTGGTGGGTCAAAGGGGCCTAGGGAGGAACACTGGTCCCAGTCTGCTGCCGGCTGGGCCCACAGGTGTGTGTGCCCAGTTCCTTGACACTGAAGCTGCAAGGCGTCCACACTGCCCCCAAAGCCCCATCACTAGCATTTGCGTGTGGGCCAGATGGAAGTGAAGTCCCAGTGACCTTGCGGGATCACAGCGGGTGGTCTCATCTGTGCCTGGCTACCCGCCTATCTGCCTTCCCCACAGTTCTTTGCCCCCATACAGGGCTTTCGGTAAAGACGCGGTCACCATCCAGCATGAGAGGAAAGGCTGGACAGTGTCCCAGTACCGCTGTTCATGTGTTGGCTGCTGCCAGCTTGACAGCATGGAGACCCCATGGCCCAGTGGAGGAAGTCTGACCTGTCCTACAAGGAACTGGGGATGACTGTAGGGATGCATCAGGTCCCATGGAGTAACCTAGCCCTGACCTTATCTGCCTAGGGGGTGATCGAAGCGCCTTGGGGTCCCAGGCATGGCATGTGTGTCGGTGAGCTTCCTCCTGGATGGCGCTGCCGACACAGGGCTGGCTGGTCAGGGGTCGTATGTGAGGCCCGTTAGGGCTTGGCCTCTAGATCCGATACTGCTATAGGTGTTGTTGAAACAACAGAGCATGATACGATCGTCCCTTGGGTGTCGTTGCACCGGGGACCCTGTCGCTGCTCCCAGGTTCCCACTGCCAGGTCTCCCCGGGAGGCCTGGAAGGTTGACAGGCTCCTTTTGCAAGGACACGATGGCTTGTGAGGGCCCATGCCCCAGGGTCCGGTGCTCATTGCAGATGGCTTGGGGCAGTGTGAGAGCTTTTACTCCCATTCTTAGAGGAGATTGTGGTGGTCTTAAGGGACAAAGATGTGCCTGGGGAAGAGAAGGATGACCAGAGGAAGCATTGGAGGAAGAGGAGAAGGAGCAGGAGGAGGAGGAGGAGGAGGACGGGGATAAGGAGGAGTTGGAGGAAGAGGATTGGGAGGCATTAGAGCAAGAGGAGAGGAGTGAATGATTGGGTGCAGGAGAGGGAACAAGTGGAGGAGGAGGATGTCCAGGATGAGGAGGAGCACGAGCCCAAGGAGGAGGAGCAGCTGGGGAGGAAGTTGAGGAGGACGAGAGTAGAGGGACGAGGATGAGGAGCAAAGGTAGAGCCAGGGTTGGAATAGAGTGAGCAGAAATGTAGGAGCAGAAGGAGGAAGAGACCGAGGAGGAAGAGGAGGAGCGGGAGGAGCTGGAGAAGAGGATTGGGAGGGGTTAGAAGAAGAAGTGGAGGAGGAGGAGAGGGAGTGAATGACGGGGTACAGGAGAAGGACAAATGGAAGAGGATGATGTCCAGCACGAGGAAGAGGAGGATCACGAGCCAAAGGAGCAGGGGCAGCTGGAGGAGGGAGTTGAGGAGGACGAGAGCAGAGGGAAGAAGAGGAGGTCAAAAGTCAGAGGTAGGGCAGGAAGGGCAGTAGCAGGAGAGGACCTGGAGAAGGAGGAAGATGCCTAGGAGGAAGAGTTGGAGGAGGAGGAGAAGGTGGAGGATCAGATGGAGGAAGAGGATTGGGAGGAGTTATGGGAGGAGGAGGAGGAGGAGGAAGAGTGAATGATCGGGTGCAGGCGAGGGAAGAAGTGGAGGAGGAGGAAGTCCAGGAGGAGCAAGAGGAGGAGCACGAGTCGAAGAGCAGGAGCAGCTGGGGGAGGAAATTGAGGAGGACGTGAGCAGAGGGTAGAAGGAGGAGACAAGGTAGAGCCAGGGCTGGTAGAGCAGTAGCTGAAGAGGGGGAGCAGAAGGATGAAGAGGCTGAGGCTAAGACTTCCAATACTATGTTGAATGACAGTGGAGAGGGTGGACATTCCTGTCTCTTTCGTGACTTGAGCTGAGAGCTTTTGCTCATTGAGATGATAGTAATGTCAGGTCGTCCATACGTGGCTTTATGATCTCGATGTGTGCTCCTTCTATCCCTACTTTCTTGCGGGTTTTTACCAGGAAAGGATGCTGTATTTTGTCAACCCTCTGTCTGCATCGATTGAGAGGATCCTGTGGTTCTCGTCCTTTCTTTTTTTGATGTGACGAATCACGTGAATTGTTTTGTGGATGTTGAACCAGCCCTGCCTCCCAGGTACAAATCCCACTGGGTCGTGGTGAATAACATCTTAATGTATTGTTGGATCCGAGTGTCTAATATCTTGTTGAGGAGTTTGGCATCCATGTGCATCAGGGAAATGGTCTATACTTCTCCTTTTCAGTGGGGTCTCTTTCTGGTTTTGGAATCAAGGTAACGCTGGCTTCATAGAAAGAGTTTGGAAGTTTTCCTTCCATTTCTATTTTGGGAACAGCTTCAAGAGAATAAGTGTTAACGCTTCCTGAAATGTTTGCTGGCACTCCCCTGGAAAGCCATCTGGCCCTGCAGTCTTCTTCCCTCGGCAGGTTTTTGATTAGTAATTTGATTTCTTTACTGGCTATGGGTCTGTTCCAATTTTCCTCTTCTTCCTCTTTCAGCTTTGGTAGTGTACATGTGTCTAGGAATTTGTCCATTTCTCCCAGATTGCCCATTTTATTGGCAAATAGTTGCTTCTAATGTTCTCTTATTATTGTTTGCCTTTCTGCTGTGTTGCTTGTGATCTCTCCTCTTTCATTCTTGAGTTTATTTATTCGGGCCCTTTCCTTTTTCTTTTTCATCAAACTGATGACTGGCTTATCAATTTTGTTAATTCCTTCAAAGAAGCAGCTTCTGGGCTCATTGATCTGTTCTCCTATTTTGGTTTGTTTGTTTGTTTGTTTGTTTGTTTGTTTGAGGTTGTTTTTGTTTTTGTTTTGTTTGACTTTGGTTTCCATAGCATTAATTTCCGCTCTAATCATTGTTATTTCCTGTCTTCTGAATGTTCTGCGTTTCATAGGGTGTTCTTTTCACAGCCTCGTAAGGCGTAAAGTGAGGTTGTGTCTCTGAAATCTTTCTTTCTCCTTTAGGAAGACCTGACTTGCTAGATAGGTCCTCTTATTACCTACTCTGGTGCGTCCCAGAGGTTTTGGGTTGTGGTGTTATCACTGACTTCCGTATACATTTTCATTGACTTGCATATACTTTTTATACCCTCTTTAAACCCTCGGTTTGCCCATTCATTCTTTAGTAGGATGTTCTTCAGTCTGCCAGTGTTTGTTACCTTTCCAAGTTGTTTCTTGTAGTTGATTTCGAGTCTTGTAGTGTTGTGGTCTGAAAATATGCACGGTGTGACCTCGATCTCTTTGTACTTCCTTAGGGTTGACTTTTATCCCCAGGATATGATCTATAGAGGAGAATATTCCATGAGCACTGGAGAAGAAAGTATATTCTGCTGCTTTATTATGAAATGTTCTGAAGATCTCTGTGAAGCCCATCTTGTCCAGTGTGTCATTCCAAGCCCCAGTTTGCTTGTGGATTTTTTGTTTAGATGATCTGTCTATTGCAGCGAGTGGGGTGTTGAAGTCTCCCGCTCTGATGGCATGACTAAGAATGAGGTTCCTTATGTTTGTGATTAATTGATTTGTGTATTTGGTTGCTCTCAAATACGCCACATAAATGTTTTCAATTGCTAGGTCTTCTTGGTGGATAGACCCCTTGATTATGACATCATGCCCTTGTGCATCACTTGACACAGTCTTTACATTAAAGTCTAGAGTGTCTCATAGAAGTATGGCTGCTTTGGCTTTGTTTTGTTGACGGTTAGCATGACAGATGATTCTCCATCCTCTTATTTTCACTCTGAACTTGTGTTTACAACTAAAGTGGGTGTCTTGTAAACAGCATATCGATGGCGCTTGTTCTCTCATCCATTCTGTTCCCCTATGTCTTTTGATTGGAGCATTGACTCTACTGACATTTATTTTTAAAAAAAATTTTTTTCAACGTTTATTTATTTTTGGGACAGAGAGAGACAGAGCATGAACAGGGGAGGGGCAGAGAGAGAGGGAGACACAGAATCGGAAACAGGCTCCAGGCTCTGAGCCATCAGCCCAGAGCCCGACACGGGGCTCGAACTCACTCACCGCGAGATTGTGACCTGGCTGAAGTCAGACGCTTAACCGACTGCGCCACCCAGGCATTTAAAGTGAGTACTGAAAGATATGAATTTATGGCCATTATCTTCTTTGAAGAGTTGGAGAAAAAAAAATCTATATATCTTTATATCTATATCTACATCTACATCTACATCTATATATCTCTATATATCTAATTATATATTTCTATCTATAAATATAAATAAATAAATAAATAAAAATAAAAATATAATTATAAGTATACGTATACATATACATATACATATACATATACAATTACATATACATATACATGGAGAGATGATAGATGATGATAGGTAGGTAGATAGATAGATAGATAGATAGATAGATAGATAGATAGATAGATAGATAGATAGATAGATAATCATTTCTCCCCTCTGAGTGTCCCCCCTTACAATTGCATGCAGGAGTGATTCAGCGGTCACAAACCCCTTTAAATTTTGTTTGTCTGGGAATCTTTTTCTCTCTCCTTCTATTTTGAATGACAGCCTTGCTGGATAAAGAATTCTTGGCTGCGTAAATTTCTAATTCAGCACTTTGAACAAATCCTACCCCTCCCTTCAGGCCTGCCAAGTTTCTCTGGATAGGTCTGTGGCAAACCTGATCTATCTTCTCTTGTAGTTTAGGGACTTGTTTCCCCTTGCTGCCTTCATGATTCTCTTTGCCTGAGTACTTCGTGAGCTTGAATATGATATGCCTTGCTGCCTTGTAGAGGGTCAGTTTTTGTTGAATCTAATGGGGGTCCTCGGTGCTTCCTGGATTTTGATGGCTGTGTCTTTCCCCAGGTTAGCAAAAATTTCCACTATGATTTGCTCACATACCCCTGCTACCCCTATTTCTCTCTCTCCCCCTACGGGACCCCTATGATTCTGATGTTGTTCCTTCTGCATGAGTCCTGATTTCTCTAATTGTTCAACCGTGCTCTTTTCATTAATCTCCCTCGATTTTCCTGCTTCCATATTCTCCATCAGTTTGTCCTCCGTATCGCTGATTCTGTTTTGTCTCATACATCCTTGACACCGCTGCATCCATCCGTCATTGCAGCTCAGTTATATCATTTTTAATTTCATTCTGGCCAGGTTTTACTTCATGTTTTCTCTGCACAAAGGGACTCTAATCTACATTGGGCCGCAGCTAGTATTCTTATCATCGTGCTTCTAAATGCTGCTTCAGACAACTTGCTTGTATCTGTGTTGGTTGAATCCCTGGCTCTCGTTGCTTCATGCTCTTTCTTTCTGGGTGAATTCCTTCTTTTCGTCATTTTGAAGGGAGAAAAGGAACTCATGAGGTAGAAAATTCAAATGAACTATCCAAAGTATAAAATGTTAAAAGTAAAAAATTAAAAACACACACGTAAAAAAGGGAATGAATGATGCTAGATTCTAGGCATGTTTCATCTGTGTGTTGAAAGGGGTTTGACACGAGAGAAAAAAAAGCGGGAGTGGAGAAAAATTTAGAAAGTAAAAAATATTACAAAGGGAAATGTTGTGAGAATTTGAAAAATCAAAACACTGAAATAGACTGAAAGGAGAATATGGGAGTAAAATAGAATTTGCGAATATAGACACGAAAGGAAAGAATAATGTAGAAGAATATTAAAGAAAATTAGTAAAATTTCCACCTGCCCAGTCTCCTTCGCCTCTCAGGGCACAGAAGCACCTCCCTTCCTGAGCCTCCTCGCTCTCCAAGTTCACTTCTCCATGTCACGTACCTGTTGAAGACTGTGGTTCAGGATATGCAGATTGCTGTGCTAATCCTCCCGTCAGTTTCCTGGGTGGGTAGGATGGTTTAGTGTTGGTCTGGCTGTATTTCATGCACACGAGACACTTAAGAAACTTCCATGCTGTCTGCCATCTTGGCTCCTCCCCAAAGAGGTGAGATCTATAGCACCAGTTCTCCGATATGAGATATCCCACAGGACAGTTGTGCTCGATGACAAAGTGGAAAAGGACATGGATCAAAGAGGGAGACCACCCTGGAGGGGGAGGCAGAGAACTGGCTCCAGACCCGGGAAGGGGAGGAGGGGCTCAAATGCTGGAGCCACGCCCACTTTTCTTCCTGCTGATGGTTCCTGAACAGAAGCCAACTGTCTGGGTCTGGTCTGGAGATCCTTCACCCCAAGGACCCACGGTCAAAAAGTTCACTCCCCTGCCTCTGCCCCACCTCCACCACAGCCACATCCAAAGCCACTGCAGTGTCCGAAGGGCCATGGGGCCATGGGCGTGCTTCCCAAATGCTTGTGGGCTCCAGAAGGAGGCAGCAGGCATTTAAAAACCTTGGGCCTCGACGCTCCACCTGCTGGGCTAGACTATCTGGAGCCGCATGCCTCAAGTTCCCACTCCTTGTGCTCTATGGCCCTCCTAGCCTGAGTATGGGCTAGCGCACCAAAGCAAATGAGTCATGTTCCGGAAAATGCGGAGATTCCTGAGAATACCGGGCCTCCATTCTGCTGGAAGGCGCGTTAGAGAGTCCAGGAATCGTGGCCACACCCCTGTCTCAGTCCCAGACAATTTCACCCATTCATACACATGTACACGCACAGGCCTAGGCACCACATGCACACTCTCCCTCTGTGGCTATCCTTAGTTGTGACTTACACTCCTTCCTCTGCCTCCTTCCATGTCCCTCTGGTCTCTGTCTGTCTCTGAGTCCCTGTGATCATTTTCTCTAGGGAACGCTTTCTTTCTCCCCCACCTCTATCTCTCTTTCTCTGTCTCTGTCCTGTCCCTGGACAGTATCAGTGCATCTGGGTTTCCGTGTGCTGTGCATGTCCATATGGACATAGTAGGCTACTGATGGCACAGGGCTGCAAGGGAACACACAAAGGAACGCGTAAGTAACAGGGGTCAGAGCACATCCAGGCCTCCTAAGCCGTGACTGCCTCCAGGCAGCCACCACAAGCTGGGTATACATGTGAACTGTGAAAAGTCAGTCCCTTGGCCCTTGCCCTGTAGGTTGCAGCCAGCTGGGAGGTACTGAAACCCAAGGGACTCCCCAGTGTTTAGAGGGTGTGAAGAAAGGGCAGGGGCCGAGGAGGCTGGGAACCTAGTCATGGCTGGTGTTTCTCCACATGCCATGTTCCAGTGCCATTGGTACTGGAATGTTGGTATCAGTTGTGGCTCCCTTTCCTCGGCATCTCAACGCAAGTTCACGTGACCCAATGGAAGTCCTGAATCTGCCCTAGTTTTCAGCCAGGTTTGGGCCCCAGGACAAATGCGTGTGGGGTGTGAGGGGGGAAAGCAAATGTGGGTCGTGGGGAGGAGCTAGCCTCGTGAGTGGGATGTGGCAGAGGGCATGCATGAGTGCAGAGGTCCAGTAGAGTGTCTGTGAGTGTATTGTGGCTGGCGCCTGTGAGTACTTTTGCCTGAGGCCTAGCGTTTGTGCTGGCAGCGCGTGCGTGTCTGTGTCCATGTGCCGCATGGCCGTGCATCATTGTGCCTGAGTGAGTGTGTGTAGGCCGTTGGCTAGTGAAGGAAAGAGACTGGGGGCTTTCCTGGCTTGGTGGGTAAGGGCGAGGCTCAAGTGCCAAAGTCCAGCGAGTGCAATCCCTTCTCTCCTGGTATCGACACGGAGCTAGCTGATCACTTTTTATGACAGGAGGAAAGCCTGGATTTGCCTCGGTCTGCTCCTCCTGTGTTGCCTAGGCCAGGGTCAAGTTGGGGTTGGGCCTTCCATGGCCCAGCGGAGGAGGAACAACGTTCCCTGCAAGGAAGCGGGGATTAGTGGAGGGAGGCAGCAGATAGCATAAGTCTGGTCCTGCTCCTGGACCGGCCTAGGGGGATCATCGCAAGGCCTTGTGGTCCCAGCCAGGGTACGGGTCTCGGTGAACATCCTCCTGGATGACCCTGCAGAGACAGGACTGGCTGGTCTAGGCCCCCTTGCGAAGTTGGGGCCCGGCCCCTGGGCCCCAATATTGTGGTAGGTGTTGTTAAAACTGAAAGGCATTGCCTGCTTGTCCCAGGCAGCCCCTGCACCTGGGACCCAGATTTGCTCCCACGTTCCTGCCACGGGGTCTCCCAGCGATGCATGGGAGTTTGACAGGCCCCATTTCTCTGGAGGGAGTGAGTTGCATAAGTCAGGTGCACCAGGGTCTGGGCCTGCTTTCCTGTCTTGCCCACCCCCTACATCCTCTGCTGAGGGCAGCTTGAGGGCTCACCACTGGACCTGTTTCTCTCCCTTTCTGGGTAAATGTTTGCCTCTCTGTCTGTCACAGTGGCCACCCCCTCGCAGCCCCCTACCACCTGTTCAGCCTCTCCCCATCCACCTGCGTTTCTATGCATTGCTGTCACCTGAAGCTGTGGTGTGCTGCCTCATATATCACAGCCACCCTGGAGCATTTCTATACCCCGTACGTATCCTAACGTGGTCCAGCGAGTCTGGAGGAACCTCTTCTGTGTCACGGAAGCAACATGTTGGCCAGGGGTCCCGGCACACCAATTTGGCAATCCTAGAATCCCCGGCCTGCCTGGCAGCCTCCTGGTCCCATAAAGAGGGAGGGGAACACTGCATTCCACCAAAGGGAAAAGGCAATGCATGAGTGTGTTGCCTGGCCAGGCAATGCATCTCGAGCCTCCAATCCTGCAGTGTCTCTGTGTGGTGTGTGTGTGTAGCTGCTGCTGTCTGAAGGAGACAGGCAGGGAGTCCACATCACCACTGCCCTGACAGGGAGGGAGACCACATCACTGCCCTCACTTCACACCTTCTGCAGCTTATTGGTTCCCCAAAGTGGTAACGTGGCTTCATGTAGACCCTGGGTCGTGTCCCTCACTTATGTCCCAAAGCTACAACCCCAACCCCCTGATACCTTTCAGAGGCCCTTGAAATCATGCTGTCTGTGGCACAGGGGGACAGTGTTTTGAGTCAGTGCCCACGCTCATGGCAGCCTGCTGCCTAAGTGAGTGGTAAAGGAAATGGGACCAGGATGAACAGACATACGGCCAACGAAGGCCTGGGGAGGGTCCCTGTGAGAAAATGTCCAAGCACTGTGGGAGGAAGGGGACCGCTGTCCATGAGAGAGGCACAAGCTCCAGGAGTCCCAGAGCCCATGGTCACGGGTCTTTCCTGTGCACGGCCACACACGGGAGGAAAGGGCAGCCGATCATGAGGGGGGCGGTGTGTGCTTGCCAGTGTGTCACTTTCCAGGCATCGGGGCCAAAGGCAAGAGCAGCGCGCATGCTACATAGCCTCCCCTAGTGTGGCGTCCTCCCCACGTCACACACCTCTTGTCACCGACCTTCCCTAGCCAGTGCACTGCTAGACTGCTGTCATGACAAACATGTCTCCTTGGAGCAAGGATGGATGTAGAGAGTATGCAAAGGAGGCTGAGCAGATGGAAAACCAGGGGGCACAGACAGCGGGCGCACAGCTGGAATGCATCTCCCGGACAGCCAAGGTGATCCGCTCCGTGGAGTTGTCGGACTAGGGGCACAATGAACAAAGGTGGCGGTGTAAATGGGAAAAGCGTGGAGGTTTCCCTTTACCCGTGTGTGTAGATAGCCGCGTGCCCAGCACACCGTGGAATGCAAAGGTCACTTTCGCATGGCCAGAAGCCAAACAGGGCACCCAGAGGGCAATGAGGGCCAGCTGCAAGCCCCAGGGAGGAGTTGCACTGCATGGGGCCCAGAGCCTTCCTGCCTAGGCAACAGGCTGGCCCCAGTTTCCTGGTGACCTAGGGGCGGGACCGCCAAAGCCAGGCACACCACCCACCCTATGATTGGTCCTGAAGGCAGTGAAGCAGCCTGGGCTGGGCTTGGAGCTCCCTCAGCCTCAAAGCCACAGGCGCACCTCTCACCACAAAGGCCTCCTAGGTGGCAGCAGCATAGCGATAGCCACCTGGAGGCATCCGGGGTACAGCACCATGTGCATGCGCCCCCTAGACATTCGGGCTCTGGGAGGAAGGGAGGAGCGAGTTGCCAGCCATTGCCCTCAGGTCTTCACTGACTGGGTCTGGGGAGGGGGCCGTGCACTCACTTCCTGTTTCCTCCTAGGTAGCAGCCACAGTTCATGTCTCGGGCTGGGGCCGCATGATGCGACTTGTGTTTCCGAAACATTGGGGAGGGCAAAGAAGCCTCCATGCATTGGGACTGCCAACACCTTCTCTGGAATAGAGCCACTGCAGGGAAGGCTCTTGTACTGCAGAGCTGTGCAGTGGGGATCCTGGGGGGCTTAGGCAGCTTGGGAGACAGGAAGATTAGTGTGGGGATGTCAGTCCAGGCACGCTGTGCTGGGGGCCATGTAACTTGGGGATAGAGAAGAGCCTGCGATGGAAAGGGCTGAACTCTGTCTATTGCACTGCTAGCACGGTGGAGCTTTTGCCGCATCCCTAGCACAGACATCTCTAGCAAGCAGCCATCTGCTGTGTCAGGAGTACCCCAGCACTCACCTCTTCCCAGGTGAGGCTCGTCCCAGTCCTTTCTAACATCCAGGCCTGCCCGGGACCTCTGCACAGAATGCTAAGGCTGCACAAGTCCATCGTTCCCTATGTGGCCGAGGCAGCCTTTGTCCAGGCACTCGGGCCAAGGAACGCAGGCTGCCTGGGACGAGGCGTCCTCCCTGAGGGCCTGCTGGTGTTTGCCCTTGGGAGTCTTCTCACAAGTCTCACGTGGGGTTTTGGACACACGGCATAAACCTGTGGACCCAGAGGAAGAACAGCACCCGACTCATCACGGTTGATGATGAGAGGGCAGCGGGCACATGGGACAGGATGGCGTGTCCGTGGCCTTTAAGAGCCCCACCTCCCCGTGAACCTCCCCTTTGTTGGCTTGCAATCTGGGCCATCCATTGGTAACCTGAGGTCATTTCAGAAACAGCGAAGTTCACACAAGGGCATCAGTACTGGGACTCCTTCAAGAGTCTTGTCGGTGTGAGCGTGTGATCAATTTGGTTGATGAAAAAATTAGGTATTTTGTTTTGTTCACAATTTTATTTTCAACATTCATTCTCAAATTTGTTATGCTTTATTATATGATTTTTAAAAACTCCTTCAAAATATGATTTGATTTTCAATCTTGCAACACTTCTCAAATTTTTATTGATTGAAAATTGGGATGACAAGTTTGAAGTCAATATTAAAAAGCCTCTCAAATTCATTCCATCTGACAATATTGCCCAAATTGATGATATTTTATTTGATTTTAAAATGTCTCAACTTATCTTTTTAAAAGTTATTGAAAGAGAGAGAGAAAGAGACGAGAGAGAGAGAGAGAGAGAGAGAGAGAGAGAGAGAGAGAGAGTACAGAGGTGGGGCACAGTGACGGTGAGATAGAATCTCAAACGTGAATTACTAATCCAAAAGCTCTGAAGAAACCAAAGTCCAGGATCAGAATAATTCTACTATAAACTTAAAGAAGAGTTACTCCCTGTTCTTCTCAAAGGAATTGCAACTTCATTCAATGAGACCAGCATTAACTTGATATCAAATCTGAAAACTACTCCACTAAGAAAAAGAAGGACAAGCCCATATGTTTAATGAACATAGATGCAAATATTCTCAAGAAAATACTTGCACACTGACTCTAATAATACATTTAAAAAAAAGTATTCAGGGGCGCCTGGGTGGCGCAGTCGGTTAGGCGTCCGACATCAGCCGGGTCACGATCTCGCGGTCCGTGAGTTCGAGCCCCACGTCGGGCTCTGGGCTGATGGCTCAGAGCCTGGAGCCTGTTTCTGATTCTCTGTCTCCCTCTCTCTCTGCCCCTCCCCCTTTCATGGTCTGTCTCTCTGTCCCAAAAATAAATAAAAACGTTGAAAAAAAAATTAAATAAAAAAAAAAAAAGTATTCACCGCAATTGAGGTAGATTTATTCCTAGTTTGCAAGTATAGTCCAATATTCACAAATCAATTAACACGTTACAGTACACCAATGAGATAAAGGAGAAGAGCCACATTATCATTTCAACAGATGCAGGAAAAGCATTTGAAGAACTACAACATCCATTCATGATAATCACCCTCGGCAAATTAGGTTTAGAGGAAAAATACCTCAACATAATAAAGGCCATCTATGAAAAACTCATAGCTAAAATCTTTTTGAATGGGGAAAACCTGAAAGCTTTTCCCATAAGCTTAGGAACAAGACAAGGATGTCCACTCCCACCACTTTTTTATTCAGCACAGTACTAGAACTCCTAGCCACAGCGATTAGACACTAAAAAGAAGTAAAAGACAATGGAATCAATAAAGAAGAAGAAAAATGTTCTCGATTTATAGAGGACATGATACTCTACTGTAGAAAACCTGAAAGATTCCACGGACAAAAGTGTGAGAACTGAAGAACGAATTCAGTAAAGTCATAGGGTACAATCAACATATAGAAATCTCTTGCATTTGTATACACTAATAATTAAGCCGCAGAAAGACAGATTAAGAAAACAATCCCATTTATAATTGGACCAAAAAAATAAGATATCTAGGGGTAAACATATACAAAGAGGTGGATAACCTATACTCTGAAACCTATTAAATAAGGTTGAAAGAAACTGAAGTCAACACCAAGAAATGGATAATTCCATGCTCATGGATTGAAAGGGCAAATAATGTCAAAATGTCTATGTTACCAAAGCGATCTACATATTTAATGTAACCCCGATGAAAACACCAACGGCATTTCTCACAGAACTAGAACAAACAGTCCTAAACGTTATATGGGACCACCAAAGAACCTGAAGAGCAAAGCAATCTTAAGCAATCAAACAAACAAACAAACAAACAAACAAACAAGCAAACAAACAGACAGACAAACAAAGAAACACTGGAGGCATCACAAACTCCAGATATCAAGTTATACTGCAAAGCTGTAGTTATCAAAACTGCATGGTACTGGCACAAATTGGAACGTAGACCAATGGAACAGAACAGAATACCTAGAAATAAACCCACAAGTATCTGGTCTATTCATCTTTGACAGAGCAAGAAAGCATATAAAATGGGAAAAAGGTATTCTCTTTAGCAAATGGTGTTGGAAAACTGAACAGAAATGTGGAAAAGAACGAAACTGGACCACTTTCTTACAAAACACATGAAAATAAATCCAAAATGGATTAGAGATAAAAATCCTAGAAGAGAACACAGGCAGTAATTTTTTGACATTAGCCAAAGAAACGTTTTCTAGGTATATCTCCTGAGACAAAAGCAAAAATACAAAAACAAAAGCAAAATAAACTATTGGGATTGCATCCAAATAAAAAGCTTCTGCACAGCTAAGGAAAAACTCCACAAAAATGAAGGGCAACCTACAGAATGGGAGAAGCTATTTGCAAATGACATATCCAGTAATGGATTAGTATCCTCTATATAAAGAACTTACAAAACTCAATACTGAAAAACGAAATTATCCAATTACAAAATGGGCAGAAGACCTTAACAGACACTCCTCCATGAAGACATCCAGATGGCCAACAGACACGTGAAAAGATGTTTATCATCACTTACCATCAGGAAATTGCAAGTCAAAAGGACAATGAGATACCACCTCACACTCTTTGGAATAGCTAAAATCAGCAACACAATGAACAACAGGTGTTGAGGAGGATATGGAAAAATAACTTTTGCACTGTTGATAGGAATGCAAACTGGTGCAGTCACTGTGGAAAACATAGTGGGTTCCTCAGAACGTGAAAACTACAACTGCAGCAATCACACTACTGTGTATTTACCCAAAGAATCCAGAAACGATAATTCAAAGAGAGACAAGAACCCTGATAATTTTGGCAGCATTATGGGACAGCCACGTGTCCATCAAATGATGAATGGATAAAGATTTAGTATGTATGCATGATGTGGTATTATAATGTGGTATTATACACACATAATTATATGATGTGGTATATTCTGTATAATACCCACACACAGGGGAATAATACTCAGCCATGTAAAATAATGAAATCTTGCCATCTGCAACAACATGAATGGAGCTAGGGAATATAATGCTAGGCAAAATAAGTCGGTCAGAGACAGACAGATACCATATGACTTCATTCATATGTGAAATTTAAGAAACTAAACAAATGATCAAATGTTGGGGAAACAGAGTAATAGACAAATCAAGAAACATACACTTAATTATAGATAACAACATGCTGGTTACCAGTGTGTGTGTGGGGGGGGTTCATATATAGTGAGTGAAATATGTGATGGGGATTAAGGAGTGCACTTGTTGCCATGAGTACTGGGTATTGTAAGGAATTGCTGAATCATTATATTGTACTCTGAAACTAATATAACACTATATGTGAAAAAAAATAGGGGCATCCTGGTGGCTCAGTTGGTTGCCCATCCAACTTTGGCTCAGGTCATGATCTTGCAGTTCGTGGGTTGAAGCCCTACATTGGGCTCAGTGCTGTAGGCATCACGCCCACTTCAGATATGCTATTCCTCTCTCTCTGATCCTGTTTGCATTCTCTCAGAAAGAAATAAGATATTGTTTCAAAACCATAAAATATTTAAAAATAAATTCAATTTATAAGAAAAAGAAAAAAAAAAACACTTTAGACCACCTAATTAAATCACTGGATTTTCTGATATTTTAGGTATCAGGAAATTCATTGTTTCCATATGTGTTATTATATCTTTTTAGGTATTCTCTGTCCCGTCCTGTTTTAATGATAATAATAATAATAATAATAATAATAATAATAATAATAATAATAATAATAACAGTAATAATAGGATTCTATATAAGGGGTGTTTGCTATGTTTCAGATATTGTTTTAAACTCTTTTTATGATCATTATATTCATCTCTTGGTCTTACATATATGAGAACGAAAGCACAAAAGCATTAAAAAAATCTGTGCCGAAGATCATACACCTAGTAGTGGTGAGACAGGATGTCAACTTGGGTGAGTTGGCACTAGAGGACACTATTTCATGCCACCTCTCAGTTCCATCACATGCCACCTGTGTTGACCTTGCGAGCAGACAAGTTCCTTAACCTGTGAACTTCTTCACTTTGCTGATGTGTAAAAGGAGGTTAATAGTAAACCCTCACTCATAGGGCCCTAAGGAGAATGACATGAAGTACTTGTGAAATGTTCAGAACCTCACCTGGTATGAGTAAGAACTAAGTAAGTGTTGGCAAGAAACCTCTCAGCCAGGCTAGCTGGTCCCCAAGTCTTGCTCATTTGCTCCAGTGTTAGAGTTATGGGGTTATGCTAGTTTTTCAAAGAAATGACTTGCATTGCTTTCATTCTCTTACTGCTTTTTCTTAAACCAGTTGTAGTCCTTTACATTGTGTCCAAAACATTCATTGTCTGTTTTATTGGCATATGTACATAGGAGTTTTTAATAACCAAAAGCTCTATAATGTTACCATGTTTTACTTTAATAATTTGGTTTCCTTGAATTTTCTGTTTACAAGAAAAGAAGTTTAATTTTACTTACTTGGTAACTTGGTTAACTTTTTAATTTCTTGGTTAAATGCAAAAGTTTTTGTATTTAAGGAAAACATCTAACACTTTCTGTTGCCCTTGTACAGCTTTGATCATATCTGACAATTATTTTTGGTGCTATTCCTAATCAACCTGCTTTTTGGGTGTTATCCCAATCACATTGTTCAGTGACCTCCTTTCTGGGTCACATTTGTTCCCTCTTCAATTGCTCTCTCAGGCTACTCTCACCTCAGGGGCTTCTCTTCTAAGACTGAAATTCTCTTGACTCTGTTTATCTCCTTCCAACAAGTGTCAATTATACATAACTGCGATGAAGGAGATCGGATTTTTCATGAGTCTTCCTGATGAAATTACATGATCCAGGCTCACAAGGTAACAATTTAGCATTCTCTCATACAAACAAGAAATAATTAGAATTATAGTCAGAGAATTGGCGCCATTTGCCATGACAGAAGTAAAAGGAGAAGGAGGTGGAAGGAAGGAAGGAAGGAAGGAAGGAAGGAAGGAAGGAAGGAAGGAAGGAAGGAAGGAAGGAAGGAAGGAAGGAAGGAAGGAAGGAAGGAAGGGAGGAATTAACAAAAAACATGAAAGAAGTATATAAATAAGCCTTTCAGAAAACTTTAAACTCATGTGAGAGATATTTAAAAAAAAAAAAAAGCTTAAATATAAACATTCCTTGTGTTGGAACAGGAAAAGTTATTATTGTAAGAATGCCGACTATCTCTAACTTACTATGTAAATTTGTTGCAAGCCCAATAAAATATGGATTTTTTTAAATCAGATCAGCTGGTTCTAAGATTTTTGTATAAATATCAATATTCAAGCTGATCCAGAAAAATTTTTCTGAAAAGGTAGCATATGAATTAGGCGAGTTCTACCAGATAATAAATTATGTTATAAAGCAAATGTGGTTCAGCTGAATGAATGAAACGTCATAGAGAATCCAGAAGTAGGTTCAAAGCATATGCAAATTTAGTATATAACTAAGTGAACCTTTCAAAGCAAATGCATTGTTCGAATAATAGTAACAATGATACTGTTTATGAAGTTTCAATACTTTTCTTATAAATGTCTTAATTTGCATTATGTCATATTATTAATGTTATATATGCATCTATAAAATCCTAGGAGAAAACAAGAAAGTTATTTTTCTATTCTCTATTGGGAAAAGCCTTCTTAATATTTACTGAGCGTTTGTTTCTAAGAAATTTTAAGCACTTACGTATTTATTTATTTAATTATTGAATTTCCACACTGTGATAATGCCCGTTTCACAAAAGAGAAAGCAAAGAACAAAAAAGGTAAGGGGACTTTATTTGTTTCCCTATAGCTCAAGATGGAAGTACATAGTCAGATAGTTTTACTCTAGAGCGTGTGTTCTCAAACGTGATGATAACAACTGACATACAACAGAGAGAGCAGAAACAATGGTGGAGCCAGTGGAAGGCTGTGGGCTCAATCCCTCCTTGGCCTTAAAAGGTCGGCAGTATCTGCCTGCACTTGTCCACAGGTGGGTCATTATTAGCATAGGCATAAAAATGTCTTGGCATCATTACTTAACCTGTGAACAAATGGCAGTATGGCCCTGGTTGCAGAGAAAGAAATTTTGCCTACCACCAGGAAGCGATGTGTGAGAGGCAGTCTTATAAACTGGTAAATTAGTATGCTCAACCTGGCAGCACCTTAACCTGGAAATACAAAATTTCATTATAAACAACCTATGCGTTTCCCCCTAAGAGTAAAACACAACAAAACAAACAAACAAACAAACAAAAAAAAACACAAAAGCCCAGGAGGCAAGCTTACCCCATACCTGCAAGGAGGATGGCTTCCCACATGCTTTGTTTAAGAAGTATCTTTTATGTGGATCAAAGGAAAATATAACTTTCTTAGGTAAGATTTATGTGTCAAAGCATTCATTTTTGCCAACGCTCAAACACAGTCATCTGCAGAATCACTTTAAATCTTATCTCACTGCCTTCCCCAGCTTTATTACAAATGGAGAAGATAGTTTTTTTATGTAAGTCAATCTATGAAGTCCTAGGAGAAAATATGGGGGAATTATTCTTATAATCCAGAATGACAATGATCTTTCTAAAATAGGGGTGGACATTAAGCTCAGATGTAACGATAGTAGAGAAGGATCATTTTTATTATATTGAACATATATTTTTTTTAATTTTGTAAAGAAAAAACAAAGCCAAACAAAAAAAAAAAAGGAAAAGAAAAAATAAAGTGAGGTGCCTGGGTGGCTTGGTAGGTTAAGCGTCCAAATTCGACTCAGTCACAATCTCATGGTTTGTGGGTTGGAACCCTGCATCTAGCTCTTTGCTGAAATCTCGGAGTCAGGAGTCTGTTTCAGATTCTGTGTCTCCCTCTCTCTCTTCTCCTTCCCTGCTCGCACTCTCTCTCTCACAACATAAATAAACATTGAGTTAAAAAAATTAAAAAAATAAAATAAAGGCAAATGAAAATTATTCGAAATATTTGCACCACCAACAGAAACACAGAAGACAAATTTCCATAATGTTTGTACTGCTTTTTTTTAAGCCACACTGTTAAACAAAACAAAAATCCAATAGAAGGAATAGAGGAAAGAAAAAGGAAGTTCACCAGAAAACAAGCATAAATGACTTTTAAAAACTGTAAAGACGTACCACCACAATTTTAGAAAGCAATTGCAAATAAATATGAAATACTACTACTCTTCTATTGGACAAAAACATTGGTAATGCACACTATAGAAAACGGAAGAGGAAAGAGGCATTTCAGAATTGTAATTGCCGAACTGGGACCTCTTCTTTGGAAGACAGTTTAAGATGATAATGGTAAAAATAACAGTAATAACATTTATTGAGTGTTTGGCATGTTGGACAGACACTGATCTATTTCACATATTTTAATTTAATTATTCCTCATAACAACCAAATGAAGTGGTTTATATTACTACCCCTCTGAGAAATCAGAGGCACAAGAAGATTAAGACATGTGCTGTGAATGGAGTAGCTGAATTCAAACTCAGTATTAAAAATTCAGTTTAAAATACCAAACTTGACAATATCCATAAAACTCAACATATTTATACCTGTTATCCGTATACCTTCATGAGGGTTAGGTTTTTCCCCACGACACAGAACAAGGAAGAACTATGGTTTTAACAGGGTAAAAGTGGATTTCTCTCCAAAGTAAATGAACTTTGGAGGTATACAGCTCAAGTCTGATTGGGAAGCTGTATTCTATGAAGTGCATAGAAATCTAATTCCTACCAGCTCTTGCTGGAAGAATCTCAGTTCACTTTCCATCCAAACGGTTTGGCCCTAGAGTTCAGGATCCAAGGCAGCATGTGAATGACATCAAAGAAAAAATAAAGGACACAAGGCCCACAGCTGTCTCAACTTTCTCAGAAGCTGCCACATGACACTTCCTCTTATATTGCTTGGGCTGCAAGGGAAGGAGGTGGAGGAATGGATGTGGAAGAGGTTCTTTCTGTCCTACTGATACCACAATTCCAGTTCTAGAAATTTCCCAAGATTTTTACATTACAAATCTTCCTTGATTTATGATGGAGTCACCTCTAGATAAAACCAGTGTGAGTGGAAGTTATTCTAAGCCAAAAATGCATTTAACACACATAATGTGCTGAATATCATAGTTTAGTCTAGCCTCTATTTTGTGTGTTCAAAATAGTTGCATGAGCTGAAATTATGAGACATCATCTAACACACAGCCTATGTTACATTAAAGTTTAACTCTCTCATGTATTTCAGTGAATACTGTGTTGAAAGCATAAACACAACGATTCTGTGAGTATAGAATAGCTCTAAGCAGATAGATTGTTCACCATAATGATCATGTGGTGGACTGGGAGCTGTGGCTGGCTGCTCTGCCAGGCATCACAGGAGAGGGTCGTATCACCTCTCATTAGCACTGGGAGAGGTCAAAAACTTCAATTTGAAGTACAATTTATCCTTGAAAATGTTTAATGTTATTTCAAGTTTTGGAGAGAAAGAGAGACAGAAAGAGCGTGAGCAGGGGAGGGACTGAGAGAGAGACACACACACACAGAATCTCAAGTCAGCCCCAGGATGCAAGTTGTCAGCATAGCCTGAGGCAGGCTTGAACTCACGAGCCTTGAGATCTTGACATGAACTAAATCAGATGCTTACACGACTGAGCCAGCCAGGTGTTATTCAAAGTACAATTTGTAAACAATGCTATCATTTTCACACCATTGTAAGGTCCAATAACTAGAAGTCAAACAATATTAAGCCAGGGACTGCTAATCCTCCATTCATCCTTGCAGATATATTTTTGATCATCCTATGCCTGCCAGTAAGCTCACGTCTATGGACTGCATCGTTGAGGCTTTCTTGTCGTCTGGCTTCCATCCATAGTTGGCAGGTATACTAATAGGTAGCCAGAGAGCAAAAGAAAAGCAGTCATTATATGTACTCTGAACTCTGGAATTTTGGCAGTGGCTTATTCCTCAGTCTATGGCCACATCTCCTGTTAAGTGGCTTCTCTCCCAGCCGTGGGCTCATTGGCTTCTAGTAACACTTGTCCTTTCCTTGTCCCCTGATACCTGGGAGAGGTGAAGTCTTCTCTTGCTAGTCCCCAAGGACTCAACCACGTAGTTTTGAGCCCGTTTATCTCACCAGCACCTGTGTTCATAGTTCCTCCATTAAACTCCTTCCAGGTAAGATTTTCGAGGCACCACCCACACTCTGCTGGACTCTGGCAGGCAAACATATGCACAAGGACTTTCACGGCAGCATTGTTTTCTATACTCGTAGACTACAAACAAATTAAATACACATAAACAGGGGACAGATTAAATACCTTGAATGCAACCAGGGTAGGAAATACCATGATGTATATTTAAAAAATAATGTCCCATTGGACCAGGCACATTAATTTTTCACAGGGCAAATCTCATGTCAAACCTTTTCAAATCACAAAAATCATGTACCTATAAAATAGAGAGGTGTAGATAATATCTTGGTTCCAGCTATATATATTTTTTTTTCGTGTGAGATATGCATATGATATACTTGAGATTCTGGAAAAAAACCCTACAAACTGTTAAAAGTGGTCTTCTTCTGGGGAAGAATAATGGAGGCCTAGCGAAGACATAGATTTAATTTCATTGAATAACTTGTTTTGCTACTATATGAATTTTTACCATGTGTATATTACCTTTAAAAAGCTCGTTAAAGGAAAAAAAAAGTTTTCCTTAGGATACATATAGGGAAGTTTATGAATATGACCATAACACTCCTCTGATATTTCAATATTGCAGTTTGGATCCCAACTTCCTCCCCTCCCTACTCTGCCCACCCTGTATCCTCTCCCTCCATACAGGGTCACTAAACTCTCTTTTCTCACACAGGACAGCACTTCCGGGACTACTGTTGTCCTTACTGTGTGTTCCCCATGTTGTCACAGCTCTCACTGCACTTGAGTTTCTTCATGATCCAGAATCATCTTACATTATATAGTTCTTATAGATAAGCTTACAAGGCTTGGTCTCTTAGGAAATTAAATTACCTTTCATATTTCTTCAAAAAAAATCTTACTCTCTCAGCTTACAACTCTTAGAATATGGTAAATTCTTCCACGACTGGCTAAAGGACCCTCCAGTTGAATTCAAATGCTCTAGTGTTACTCTGTGTTGAATTCATAGGAACAAAAGTCTTTACTGAGCCCTTTGTCTTCGGACCCATTCCTTCCTTTATTTGTCAATTGAGCATCAATTTATTGAGTGTGTATTTTATTCCCAAACTGTAGGAGGTGCTAGAACTTAATGAATGGATGGTCCTGGTCCATAGAAATATTAAGTCCTATTGGAGACATGAAAGTGTAAGATGTGTTGGGGCACCTGGGTGGCTCAGTTTGGAAAGGGGCCGACTTCAACTTGGGTCATTATCTCACAGCTTGTGAGTTCAAGATCCATGTAGGACTCTGCACTGACAGCTGAGAGCTGGAAGTTACTTCGGATTCTACATCTCCTTGTCTCTCTGCCTCTCACCCACTGATGCTCTGTCTCTCTCTTCTCCAAAATAAATAAATAAATAAATAAATAAATAAATAAATAAATAAATAAATAAATAAATAAATAAATAAATAAATAAATAAATAAACATTAGGAAAAAATTATGTGTAAGAGGTGTCAATTGAAGTGTGTATAGAGACTAGAGTCGGGGCATAGAAATAGAGTGTTGGATCAGGATAAGTAACTAGAGCAACTTTCTAAGAGTATGAGTGACGGTGGGTAGTAATAAAAGGTGAGTCGGGGAGCCCTAGGAAGACTTGTGAAAGGGACGTCATGTAACGCATTGGAAACAACGTAACTTAAATCAGGAGAGCAGGACACTTGAAGTAATGTATGACCTTTGATAGAAGATTAAAATGGTGAGTTAAGCTGTCAGATTACATCATCAGTGTCATCATCACCCTGGAAAGAATCAAAAGGGAAGGGGAAAGGGATGAATTAAGAGTGTCTACTACATCACCAGACACATTAAAGATGCTCAACATCACTAATCAGAGAAACCTCAATCAAAACCACAATGACACATCAATTCACACCTGACAGAATGCCTAGTATCAACAAGACAAGAAATAACAAGTATTGGTGAGAAGGTAAGAGAAAAAGTAACACCAATGCACTCTTGGTGGGAATGTAAATAGGTGCAGCCACTCTAGGAAGCAGAATGCAGGTTCGTCAAGAAATTAACTCAGAAGTACTATATCATCCAATAATTCCACTCCTGGGTATTTACCCAAAGAAAAGGTAAACCCCAATTTGGAAAGAGGCATGCACCTCTGTGTTTATTAAAGCATTATTTATGATAGCCCAGCTATGGAAGCAGCCCAAGAGTCTGTCAACAGATGAATTCATAAAGAAATGTAGTGTCCATATAATGGAATATATTTTAATTTAAAAAAAAGGGAATAAACCTTGCCATTTGCAACAACATGTGTGAACCTAGAGGGTATTATGCCACGTGGGATTATAACGATAAAAGGAAATACCATATAATTTCACTTTTATGTAGAAGCTAAAAAACAAAACAGAAAAAGAAAAGACAGATTCTTCAATACAGAGAACAAACTTGTGGTTACAAGAAGAGAAGTGGGTGGGGTGTGTAAGATAGGGAAAGGTGACTAAGAGTTACAAACTTCCTGTCATAAAATACATAACTGACAGAGATGAAAAGTACAGCACAGGAAATATAGTTGATATTATAACAACACTATATGGTGAAAAATGGTGATTACACTTACCACGGAGAGCACTGAATAATGTATAGAATTATCAAATCGCTATTTTATACACCTGAAACTAAAATAACACTCTATGTAATCTATACTTCAATAATAGAAAATTAAAAATGTAAAAAAAGAGAATCTATTAACGTTGTTATCCGGGAAATAAAAAAAAAAAAAAAGAGAATAGGTTAGATATTTGATAATTATTTTAGCCTGCCTTAAAATATGTACCAATTAAGACGCTGCATCAAAACATACCCAAGGTGATGGGGAAGACATCTAGGCATAAAACAATAGGGCATATTAAGGAATTTGCTGATAGTTGATCATGAGAGTGTCTAAGGGCATGAACAATTGGCCCAGGACAAGTAAGGATGCAAAGGTGGGGGCAGGGTGCGGATGGGAAAGGTGTTTTCTCTCATGCTGGAGTGTGGGGGAACCACAGCTTGGAAGGCAGTGATGGAATAACTTTTGCATGTTACAAAGTCCACTCTAAGGGGAGTAGAGATATGAGCTCCATCATGAGGCTCCACTGATGCCAAACAAAGATACAGAAGGGTGCGGCATAGAGGAAATGTGGTTGCCATAGTATCCACAGAAGTGAGTTACTAATTGAATCATACTGGTGAGGAAATGAGAGGAATTACACTAGGATAAAGAATAAAAAATGGAGAAGGAAATTTTGGGAACATGTGCTCGTTTGAGGTTCTTTGTGAGATGACCTCTTCGCAAAGCGTAGGACACAGTCAAGAATTGGAAGGACTCAATTTCCAATTTTTACTTATACCCTCTCCCTATATTCAGTGTGATTTTTCTCTACTGTGTAATGCCTGAACCTCTTGTCCCAGTCCTACTCCAACCTTGCCTAATTAATACCTACTCACACTTTAAGGATTAGTTCAAGATACCACCCCATCTGAAAAGTCCCTTACAACACTTTATCTCCTTCCCCTGAAGGCTGAGTTACATGGATTTTGCCTTCACACTCTCCTCATGCTCCGTGCATCTTTGGACCATTACACCATAATAACTGTCTCCCCTACATAATTGTAAGCTCCTTGTGATTAGGGTCTACCCCCTCATCTCTAATGTCCCAAGCATATAGCACAGTGTTTCATAGGACTCGGTTGGCTCTCAGTGATTGCCGAATGAATTAATGAATCTAGAGTGGGAGTAGGAACATTTTGTCTCTCATACTGGGGTTGGGGTTGAAAGTTGTGTTGAAAGGTGTCATTATGAGGTCTGAGTGAGAGTTTGAAGGTGTCTACAATCTACGTTCTATCTATGAGACAAGAGCCGTTTCCCAGGGAAAGGTGAAAAAGATAGGTTGAGGGTAATGATGGAGGTATGGAATAGCTGCTGTGGGGAGAAGACCGCTTAAGATTGGCAAGAAGCTCTGGCGGTATGTTGACATCCGCAACCATAAAATTAGAGTGAGTGACCCTAGTGACTGTGAGTCCCTGTAACAGTTCACTGGGCTGAGTGAGACAGAGGATGGGCTGACAGAGTGGAGGACTCATCCAAGCTTCAAGGCCACCAACGCAGATGCAGCAGAGGACTAGGACGTTCCAGCACAAAGTGACATACTGAGGTGTATACACTGCATTAGGAAGGGAAGTGGAGCCACAAGGGATGATATGCAGGGAAATGAGAGGGAGGAAGCAGGGACCACAAGTCTCTATCGGGCTGAAGAAGAGAAGTTGTGAAGTCAAGTAGTGAGACACCTGGTTAGGGGAGGTTATCTTCTGAGATATTGGCACGTTGAGTTTGACATTCTAGCAGGAGACATCTGGATGATCATAGAGCTCAGAGTACCATCACGGAAGTTAGCTACTGGAGGAAACTGACTCTTAAGGTTGTGGGAGCCAGGAAATTTAAAGAACCCTGAAGCTACATTGCTAGAGCAATTTTACCAGGATTGTGAAATTGCCCACAACAGAGGTAGGAGCAACGTGAGAAGAAAGAGGAGAAGGAAGGGACTCCAGAAATTTCCATGAAGAAAAGGGTAGCACTCTGGGATTGAATAGATGGACTAAGGAGGTGAAGGCAGGAATTTCAGGGGAGTAGAAAGATCATGGCCTCGGGGTGGTAACAAGCGGCCTGTAGATCACTATCCAGCCTCTCCCTTAATCCTGAAGGAATTTTCTCTCTGCTGGAGCAATGTCTCCAACCTCTAGAACCTACACGGCATTTATCTTTGTTCCTCATTCTGGCATCTTGATTCTGCTTGCTGAGACATCTCTTAAATGGAGTCCCCAGTGTGATTCTTTTTTTTTTTTCATGGGCATCACTACATGTCCCAGAATGTTATGACATCAAAACGAATGTGGCCTGTTTTTCATTCCTTCATGTGACCAATGGGACCAAGTCTACTGGACGTAGACTGAGTTTCACTCCAAATGATGACGGACTCAACATGCTACTTTGCCCATGAAATATACTTGTATCTTAGAAGATCCTCCCAGAAATAACAGTGGTACCCAACCCACCCAGCAGACATGGCAAGTAAGGCAGCCTGCTAAGAACACATCAAAATGCAAACATGTTTTCTAGTGCTGCATCTATTAGCATGTAGGCAGGTAGTCCAAAGCCAAAGAAGTAAATTATTTTAAGTTAGGAAATGAAAGGAAGGTAAACTGCCATAAAGGTATTTTAAACTGTTGTGAAAAAGAAGTAGAATATGAGTGTCATAAACTCACAATCATTCATACAGGACATCATACATATATTCCAGGAATTTTAAGATAGTAACATGTGGTTCATATGGTAGAGAAAGCGCCACTATTGCCACTCTCTTTATGCTCTGCCAATAACGTGGTCACCATGAAAGCTGCCTGACACCTTCTAAAAAACCCAATTAATAACATGATAATGGAGCGCCCATGAAATACCATGGTAGACATGTGTGGGCACAGATTAGGAAGCCCAGAACATGGTTCCTGCCCTTATGAAACCTGAAACGTAAGGGAAAGTGAAGTGAAACCAATAAGAGTTAAAACCTGTGTTAAAATAACTGGTTGACTTCTAGTCAGCATCAAGAATCAGACATGTTATTGCTGTGGAACTGTGAACATCACCTCTGTGTTAGAGAGTTCTCTTGAGTTTTATAATGTTGCAAAAAACTGGCCTTTTCTGAGCTTGGGCAATTCCCAAAGTTGTGCATTGTGACACAAGCCTGTCAGATCAGCGGGCTCCTTATATGCTGCTTCCTGCAGAATGAGCTGGCAGTTTCATCTGTTTCCAGACCACCTGCCTTAGCAAATTAGATCATATTAGGGCTATTGTCTCAGAGAAAATAACAGGCATGTGTAACTGAAAGAGACCATTATGATATCTTCTAAAGAGACTTTGAAGAGTAGAAAGGTCAACAAGACGAGTATAACTATCATCATTGTTTTTTTTTTCAACCCGTCCTTCTCTTCCTCTGTTATACATGCTACCCTTTAGTAAAATATATAAAATCAACACATTTCTTTTATCTTGGCACAGATTGTTGTGAGAAAGAGTAACTTACATTATGCAGCATATTTTTATGTACAAAATCCTTCTGCATATATGAACTCTTTAGGTCCTCAAAGCAAACAGTATAGAAGTAAGAATTGTTGACACAATTTACAGAAGTTCATTTGGGGTTTCGGCTCCATTCACTCCACCACTACAGGAGAGGAAACAGTTACCTTTCCCACTCTCATGAGCAGGAGTTCCCCTCCTTATAGATCAGACAAGTCTTGTTGTAAATATCACCACTCTTTTGAGGCTCTGCCTCTCCTACCTGCCAATTCTTTCTACTAATTCTCTCCATTCAATTCAATTCAATTCAGTACATTCGATTGAGTTCAACTCAATTCAATTCGACTCAATTCAACTCAATTCAATTGGCAATTAACAAAGGCTACCCATAAGTCAAACTGTATACTAGGAACTGCAATGATCAAGCTGACCCCCTCAAGCAGTGGCCAAATTATCTAGGGAGACAGGGACGCAAATTATTACAATATGGCAAAAATTACGGAACAGGGCACTGCACATGGTACCACAAGAGTTCCAAGAAGGGACTAATTAACTCTGACTGGTGGGATTAACTAAGTAATGGTTGAGGCAAATTTGAAATATGAGTGATTAGAGTAGAGAGGGCTTCTCAGGCAGATGAAAGCTTACCTATGCCAAGGTAAAGAAGTTGGGAACCGCAGGAAGTTCAACCTAGTTCCTGCACATAGCAACATCCTATGTAATTGGAGGAAAGCAGCACAAAAGTTACTTGATGGCCACTGACTCAAGTGAGGTCAGAGGCTACTTCCTCACACACCTAGACCTCTAGTTCACAACTTCCTTCTCCGCAAACTTCCAACTGTTCCCAACCCTTCTTCACTCTGGTCTTATAACTTTGCCTATTACCACACTGAGAAAACCAGGTCACTGAAAAGAGAATTTGCAAAATCACCTATCGCATCTACCATTCCATCTACATCAATTTCCTTGTGCTCTGCTTTCACCAACATTAATAGGAAGGATCTGTTCTTTCCTCTCTGAGCCAATTATCTTTTGGACACTAGACCAAAGTCACTCTTCCCCTGTTAAGAACATTTCTGTCAGCAATTCTCCCCTACTCTGCCATATCATCATTTCCATCAGCAATATGGAAATTACAAAAATGCTTTTATTTCTCAAATTTTAGAAAGAAAAAGCAAAGCCCTCTCTTGACCCTGCTCCCTTCCTTTCCCACTGCTGCCTCATTTTTCTCCCTCATTTTGTCACAACGCTCCTTGAAAGAATTGCCTTACTCCCTGTCTACAATCATTCTACTCCAATTCTCTGTTCAATCCACTCCCATTCGGCTTTTCCCCGGTGCTACTGAAATCCTTCTCATCACATGTCAATGACATCCACTTTGCAAAACACAGGGATTATTTATATTTTAATAATTTTTCAAGTGTATGTATTCATTTTGAAAGAAAGGGAGAGTGAGCAGGGGAGGATATGAGACAGATGGAGGCATTGAGAGAATCCTAAGCAGACTCCACACCGTCAGCATGGAGCCCGACCTGGGGCTTGAACCCACAAACCATGAGATCATGACCTGAGGTGAAACCAAGAGTCAGACACTTAACCAAGTGACCCCCCCCCATGTGACCCTGATGATCATTTATTTGACCTCATCCTATTTGACTTCCCATCAGCACTTGACCATTTTGATACCTGCTTCCTTGAAACACATTCCTTACCAGGCTTCCTGGACTCGAGAGCCTCCTCATGTCTCGCCTACTCCTTCAGTGGACACTGTGTCTAGTTTCCTTCGCTAGGTTTTCCACATCTTGCAGTACTTTAAGAGTTAGATACCCCAGAGCTCAGTCCTTGCGTGTCTTCTCTCTCATCCATTCTCACTCCCTAGCTGATCTCATGCGATCGCATGCTAAGTAATCCAGCCTAGAGTCCACACTAAACTTCTTACTTTAAACTCCAGATGCCTATATCTAACTACATTCAAAAAAAGGCCGCTTGGATGTCTGATAAGCATCTCAAAATCACCTTGTGAAAAGAGCAAGTCCTGATGTTTCCCCTAAATCCCATGATCTCTAACAGACAACTTAAAACTACCACCAACCTGTGGTCCAGCCCAAAAAAACAAACACAAAAACAAAAACAAACTAAACAAAACAAAACAAAACAAAAAAAAAACCTTGGTGGAGTCTTTTATATCTGTTTTTCTCATCACTTATATTCAAACCACAAACAATCCTATTATATCCACAGTTATAATGTACACATGATCATAATTTTCTCACTATGTCCCCTTCTTCCATCCTTATTCAGGATGGAAGTTATTTCAGGATTACTATAGTAACCTCCTTATTTTGTTGCTGTTGTTGCTTGTATGCTTGCTTTCCACTCCAACCTGCTCCCCAGATAGTAGTCAGAGTGATTTGTTTAACATACAAATTAGGGTCACCTGGGTGGCTCAGGTGGTTAGCCATCTGACTCTTGATTTTGGCACAGGTCATGATCCAGAAAGCATGACGTCATGGGGTCAGAACCTGCATTAGGATCTGATCTAGGCATAAATTAGGCATGGAACCTGTTTGAGATCTCTCTCTCTCTCTGTCTGTCTCTCTGTCTCTGTCTCAGTTTCTCTCTCCCTCTAAACTGCTGCAGGCACTCTCTTTAAATTAAATAGATAGATAGATAGATAGATAGATAGATAGATAGATAGATAGATAGATAGATAGATAGATAGATAGATAGATAGATAGATAGATAAAACAAAGTCAAATGTGAATTTGGTGAGACTACTCAACTGACTTTCCCTCTCATCGAAAATGAAAGTCAAAGTCTTATAATGACTTTCACATTCTTCATGATATGCACCCCACACATACCCTCTCTGACTAAAGAAATAAATGAATAAATGAGTGAATGGTTGGTAGAGAAGAGGAACATAAGATTAGATTAACCTTATGGAATTAATCAGATGATGAACAAGGTTCCAACTAAGCCAAGAAGTGTCTTCAGGTTTATTTGAATACAATGGGTAGTCATCAACGTCATTCGGGCACCATAACTATCTCCTGTTAACTGTTTCTAGGATCCAATTCATATGTCACCTTCTACATTAATCCTCACTCTTTACCAATCTCCCATTCCCACATGAAATCCATCCAAAGGAAACTTTGCTACTCCTTTAATGTGTCACATTTTCAAACTTCCGTGCCTTGCCCTCTCTCTCTCTCTTTTTTTTTCCCTGCCTGCAATGCCCTTCCTTACTCTGTTGATTTGAAATATGTCTTCTCTAGAAGACTCACGTCAAGTGACCCTCATTTGTGTAAAGCACTCCCTGGGTGCCCTAGAGAATCATGTGTTTTCTTCTTTGCAATTCCAGGGTATATTTATCCACCTCTATTACAGATGTTATCAACTCAGTATAGTTAATTTGTTTACACAATGGCAAACCCCTGGATAACAAGGTCCATTATTAGTTCTAGATAAGACCTCTGTTCTTTGTATACAGTGCCTACAACCTAGTACGTGCTCAATGCATGCTTGATGAATGGAAATGAGGCAGGAGAATAGAATGAAAATTAGTAGAGGGAATATATAAGAGAAACCAGGAGAGTCAAATGTTATCAAACACAAAAGAAGAGGTAGTTTCAAGAGGTAAGGAGCGGTCCGTTCTTTAGAGTTTTGTGTTTTGTTTTACTTGAGTTTGAAATAAGCTACAGGTATCATTGCATTTACCAAGTAGGAGGTATGTGGAAATAAAATAGTCAAATTTCAGTAGCATATTGGCAGAAATTATCTTATATCCAAGCAGTGACTTAATATGAGGAATTGTGTGTTCAAACCATCAGGAGAAGTGTTAGTTAAGTGCGGTGTACACTGCACTCCCAGAATCCAAAGACAACCCTGCAGAATTGTCTTGCCACCATAACCCCAGCAGACCACTGGTCTGTCCAGGTGGACTCACTGGTGTTCTTGGCCTAGGGTATCACTAGGTAAGAGTCAAGTGTCAGTAGGTTGGGTTCTTATCTGGAGAAATCTACTTCTGAGTTTATTTGGGTTTCGGACAATTAAGTTCCTTGCAGTTATACAACTGAGTTCTTCATTTTCAGCTTGTGGGATGGCTAGCCAGGGAAAACTCTCTGCTTTGCATGGGTTTACGATGCATGGGTTCATGATGATACTAGGTTGATCCAGAAAATCTGTCTCTATATTACAACACGACTATAGAAATGGTCTCTCTTCATATTCATGGGTTGTCAGCTTTAAGGTATGGAACATTGGGGGCTATATTTTTTTCTTTAGAATAATGTCTACCACATTCTGTTTAAAAAAAAAAAACAGCTGTAGAACCAATAGATAATATTTTTCACCTTCTGAATTAGTAAGATTCAATAGAGAAAATTTCTGTTTCTCATATATATAATATATATTATAATATATAATATATTTATATTAATACATTCATATAAAATATGAATGTATTAATATAAATATATTTATATATTTATGAATGTTTTATGTATGTATGTATGTATTTATTTATTTATTTCTTATAAGAAATTGGCTCCCATAAATGTGGACGTTGACATGTCCCAAGATCTTCAGGATGTGTTGGCTAGCTGGAAAACCACGAGATCTGATGGCATAGTTCTTGTCCAATGGCTGGCAGGCTTGAATCTCAGGTAGAGCTGCTGTTTCAGTCTGAATCTGGGGTAGAGGCTAATGTCCCAGTTGAAAGACATTCAGGCAGGCAAGAGTAATTCCCTAGTATCCCTGGGAGAATCATCCTTATTCTATTCAGGCCTTCTCACTGATTACATAAGGCCCACTTACATTAGGAAAATAATCTGTTTTACTCACTGTACAGACTCAAGTATTTCCCATCACAAAACACCAGAAAAACGTTTCACCAAGCATCTGGACCTCTGTGGCCCAGTAAAGTTGACACATAAATTAGCCATCATATCTTCCAAATTTCATGCAAGCGCATGAAGCGGATGCACCTAAGCCCTATCAAGAACCCAAGCTACAGAAGCACCAGGCAGCTTGATAAGGTGCATGAGCACAGCGTCTTTCAAATATTTTATGCCCAATCTACTGTAAGGAACACATATTTCGCCACAGCCCAGTATAAGCATACACATACACATAAACATACATATAAAGAAATGAAATAAACACCATTTCATGAATTATTGGTTATCCGAACTAAGGGTAAATGTACTTTTATATTTTCTTATTGGTTCCATTTTAATTTTAATCCATTCTTGCCTTGATCCACACCTTCATGACCTTCCAAAAAACAAGGCATCATTAGTAAGGTGACTGATTTTGAGGGTCAAACTTTGGGAAGTAATATTCCTTCAGTTATATGTTTCACAATGTCTGACATGCAATACTCTCTTTGTTAAGTTGAATGGAATACAGAAAATGGGCTTCCAATTCAGTCTTAAGACATACTAAGAAAATTCCGAATCCTTGTATCGGGGTAGGTCCATAACTATCAAACAAAATGAAACAACAGGTACCAAGAGATGCCCTTTGGCTGTCTCCAACGCTATTCAGGAAGCTAAGTTTACAAGCCCACTGAAACACAGGGGACCAATTCTTTCTTGGGGAAAATGACCAACAACGGAATGTTCGCGTGCAAAGAGCAGACAGGACTAATTATTACAAAGAGGTGTTGAAGCATATAGAAATTGTCCACATCTATGCCACTTATAATTAGTGCTTGTCTCCCTTGGATCATCATGTCAATGCATAAGGCACAGTTAGAGAACATTGTTACCCAACAATGGCAGCTCTCAGGTTTCATGTTTCTGTTATACACCCATTGGGTGAACTGTCTCTGCAATGGTTAAGGCCCTAGAGAAGAATTCTTCTCCCACTTTGCACCACTCACTCTCCCTGATTAAGCTGTTCTGCAGGGAAATGGTTTACTTTTTTAAATGCTTGCTTTTTGTTCCTTGGATAAGCAGCAGACATATATCTGAGTGCAGCATTTCTATTTAACTGTACTCATGCCCTAAAGAGATTCTAGGGATCAGCTCAGGGAGTCCAGTTGAATTGATCTTCTTCATCTCTATTGCAACATTACTGGCAGACGTTCACAGTCAGATTTCATTCTGTCTGACTGAGAGAAACGGAGGAATTTGGTTTTTCTGAACCAAGACCACATGATGGAATTGTCTGCACTCAGTTGCAAAAGATTGTGAATGAGGAGGAGACAGGGGCATTATATGATCCAGGATGTGAGGTTGTAGGGTTAGCTTATGGTGGTTGTAACCAAACCTTAATATTGTGTGGAGACTAGACAACCTTGAAATCCCTATAATGTGATGGTCTGGGGACTCTTACCATATAGATTGTCAAAAATCTTGTTATATGTCCGATACAGAAGCAATAGAACTCATTCACTTAATATAGATTTAATGAGCATATACTATGTGGTATTTAGAGCTCTACTATTATTGGAGAAGTGAATAAAGTACTCCAAAGATGGTCAGCGGGACTCAAACAGACTCTGGTCTCTAGCTTAGAGACCTCGCTTCTGGGTTCTTCTTCCTTTGTTTGGTGCCTGTGCGAAAACCCCCACAGATATGGAAGCTGACGACTATAAAATACCCTCCCCACTTGACTCTACGCTCAACGTTGGAGAGCCAAACTGTCTGACCAAGCTCTCTGAGTGCCACTTGGTGTTTCCTCCAGTGTTCCAGCCTGGTTCCATAACATACTAGATTGTTGAACAAGAAACACAACCGCACTGGCCCATTGTTGCCCCCGGTTTGGGAGAACGCCGAGGTGGTGGCAAAGCAAAGGCTCACAAGGGAGAAAGTGCATGCTCTGCCTGAATTTCCTCAGCCTACTTCTCCGTTGTCTTAGGCAGGTCCTGCTCCATGGAACTGATAAGGCCGAAGCCCCGAAGTGTCAGGCATACACAAAAGAGCAGAAGGGGGACATGGTCAATCCCCAGAGGACTTAATAGGTGTCCCAAGTAGAAAATTTTGTGGAAGGAAATGTAATGGACTCTGGTGTGCATGTGTGTGTGTGTGTGTGTGTGTGTGTGTGTGTGTGTGTGTGTGTGTGTGAGAGAGAGAGAGAGAGAGAGAGAGAGAGAGAGAGAGAGAGAGAGAGAGAGAGAGATTGTTCATCTAAGCCAGGGTTGCCAGTCGAGATAGAGTTTGTGGCTTCATGGACGGGCACCATTAAGGACCCCAAAAGTCTATGGAGTCTGAATGGGCTCCCCTGTGTCATTGTGAGAGTATAAAGTCGAGGGCGGTATCGGATCAGATTCCCATCACAAGTCACAAAGCCGAGTCCACTATAGTCAAACTTCACATAAACTTTCCCTCAGGAATGCGACCAGAGGAGTATCTGAATAGTCCTCTCATCTGGCGGTATATCCTAACTTTGTCCGTCTTTGTGACAGCAAATATGAGAAAGAAATTAATAATGGGATGAAAACAGAGTAAGCCTACAATTTTAGAGGTCCTGGTCAAAAAATGTTAAAAGGGGTTTTCAGGTTACCATGGGGTGACAACGACACCCGGGAAGTTAACGAAATTTTGTGAACTAGAATGGTCCACATTCAATGTAGGATGGCCTCCAGAAGTGACGTTAGATGCTCAAATAGTGCAGCAGGTTTGGCTAATAGTCACTGGGAACCCAGGCCACCCTGATCAATTTCCGTACATCGACTCCTGGCTTGAAATTGCCCCAAATCTACTGCCTTGAAGGTGATTCATCATTAGCAAACAGAGCCAGGCAAAGGTTTTAGCCACTTTATGGAGGCACATCCAGGGATCCAAAGAAGCGACCCACTGCTCCTCTAATATTTGAAGGAGATATGGAGGAAGATATTGTCTTTCCACCCCCTCATGACTCTTCAAGCTCTCTCCCCTTCCCCGGAGCTTGAAACTCCTCCTGCATCTGTCTCTCCAGCCGTAGCCAGAGTCAGTGCAGATGCCACTGCAGTCAGTGCCGCCCATCTCCCCGCCACTCTCAGACCCAGAAAACCCACCCCAACATGGGCCAGCAGCGAGACTGCGCCTCAGACCCAGACCTAAAACTCTCCGAATGCATGTAAAGGAGACGAGAGAGCCTGAAAGACAGAATAAGGATGGACCGAGTCCAGACAAGCCATTCCATGATGAGTTATCTACCTTTCTCTACAACCAACCTCCTCAATTGGAAACACAACACTCCACCATACTCCGAAAAGCCACAAGCAATGGTTGACTTGATGGAGTCCCTCTTCCCGACCTACTGACAGACTTGGGAAGATTGTCAACAGTTACTCCATACTTTGTTGAATTAAAAATAAGGATGACAGAAACATGACAGTACCTAGAAGATCACACATCTCCAGGAATCAATGACCGTGCTGTCTGGGCTCAAGCTGCATGCCTGAAGAACACCCAACATGGGATTTCACCACAGAAGGAGGACAGGGCCACGTCTGAGGATACCAGGAAGCCCTTCTTCAGGGAGTCTGAGCTGGAGTCAACAATCCCATGAACATGACTAAAATATCATGAGTCACACAGCACCCTGGGGAGTCTCCCGGAGACTGCTATGAAAGATTCTGTGAAGCGTACCATGTATACGTCCCGTTTGACCCCGTGGCACCAGAAAGTCAACAGATGGTAAATACCTTTTTTGTGGCACCGGCTGCCCCAGATATCCGACGAAACCTCCAGAAGTTGGAGGGCTTTGCCAGATGAATATCACTCAGCTTTTAGAGGTCGTCAATACAGTTTTCACCAACAGAAATTTGCAGCTGAAAGAGAAGCGAAGACTAAAAAAGAAGGCCACCTTTCTCACAGCAGAACTAAAGAACAGATGCTGCTGTTTTTTAGCAGCATCGAAAAACTCCAACCACAAAAAGGGGGGTAGCCCATAGCCCCCTTAGCAAGGGACGAGTGTGCATACTACAAAGGCAAGGGAAACTGTAAGAATGTCCGAATTCGTGGGGACCTCAAAACCCAGCCAGGAACCTCGAGGAACCTCGAGGTGAGAACCTTCTTGATCTGGCCAGGGTAGAATTGGACTGAGGTGGACCGGACTCTTTCTTTCTTGGCCCCCATGAACCCACACCTGAAATGAGGTGGAGGGTTGAACAATAACTTTCATGGTTGAAATACTTTTCAACTGGGGCTGAATACTCCTTGGTTACTTCCCTGGTAGCGCCCATAGGAAAAAAGACAGCAACCATACTTGGGGCTACTGGGACACAGGCAATGCAACAGCCCTTCTGTCAAGCTCAACAAGGTGCACTTCGGGGTCACAAGGTCCGGCATGAGTTCCTCTACTTACTTGACTGCCCGATTCCTCTCCTGGGCCACAATCTACTCTCCAAACTTGGGGCCCAGATACCTTTTGAACCCACTGGACACACGAGCCTCCAATTAAACCCAAGGCAGAAGGAAACTCTGGAATTGCCATACCACTGCCAAGGGAAGAAGAATGGAGACTGTTCTGTGCCCAGGCCGTACCTTATCGCCCCTAAGAATTCAGGCTTACGTTCCCCTCCCTATGGGTTGATGATAATCCACCTGAAGTAGCTTGGAATCGGGTCCCAATCATTGTCGACCTGATCCCTGCAGCTCAACCTCAGACACCAAGGCAGTACCCCCTTCCACTAGAGGCTAGAATGGGCATACAAGAGCACCTGACCAAGCTCAGAGAAAGATGTATCCTAACTGAGTGCCAATCAGTTTGGAATACCTCACTCTTGCCAGGCAAGAAGCCAGGAGGAGGACACCAACCAGTACAGGATTTGCGGGCCATTAGCAAAGTGACTCTTTCCTTACACCCAGTCATTCCGAACCCTCAGTATACTCTCCTCAGCCAAATTCGATGGTCAGCCAGAAGGGTTGAGTGCTTCGATCTAAAGGATGCTTTCTTCTGCCTCTGCCTGGCTCCGCAAAGGCAATCATTGTTTGCCTTTGAATGGACTGAGCCCGTTACAGAGCGCCAGATGTAGCTGACCTGGACACTACTTTCCCAAGGTTTCAACAACTCGCCCATTCTTCTGCGGGAAGCCCTAGGTTCAGATCTCGCTGACTTTCCGAAAGAAACCGCAGGGTATGTCCTTCTGCAATATGTAGAAGACCTCCTTTCCAGTGACACCCAGGAAAACTATATGAAAGGTACACAGGCCCTCCTACAGCTCTGATCCTACTTGGGGTACCAGGCCTCTTGGAAAAAGGCACAGATTCGTCAGCAGCAGGGCCAATACTTAGGCTTCCTCCTCACAAAAGGAAAAAGAGAATGACGGGAAAGAGGAAAGTGTGGCACCACACTGCCACAGCCCCAAACAAAACAAGGCTTGTGTAAATGTTTAGGGGCCAGAGGGTTCTGTCGCATTGGGAATCATCAGATTCTCAGCCATAATGAGGTTCCTCTATGACCAGTTGGGAGGAACAAACTGGGAGCTCCTCGCATGGACTGAGGGGGTGAAGGCTGCTTTCACAGAAATAAAGTTGGCTCTGGGACAAGCCCCAGCCCTTGGTTTGCCTGACATAGACAGACCCTTTAACTTCTTCACACACAAAAAGGAGTGCTCACTCAGAGCATGGTGCCTCGGCAATGGCCAGTGTTCTAACTGCCAAAAAAACAAACAAACAAAAAAAAAACTTGATCCTGTGGCTGCAGGATGGCCCCTGTGCCTCAGACTTCAGAGCCACAGTCCTGCTCATCAAGGATGAAGACAAGCTCACACTGAGCCAAACATTTAATGTTAAGGTCCCACACACAGTTGTGTGGCTCACAAGCACCCAAGGATATCATTTCCTCTCCAGTTCTCAGCTGACACAATCCCAAGGCCTTCTATATGACAACCCAAGGCTCACTCTCGAAACAGTGTAAGAACACTAAACCTGGCCACGTTCCTTCCCACAGAGGAGGGAGAACCTGACCATGAGTGTTCTGGAGTAGTGGATGAAGTCTACGCCAGCTTCCCAGACCTCCAAGACCAGGGTATAACAAGCCCAGGGATTACCCTGTTCAGCGATGGGAGCAGCTATTTAGAGGAGTGCAGCCAAAGAGCAGGGTATGCGGTCATCACAGCCACGGAAGATCAGACAGCCATGGCCTTGTCAGAAGGATGTTCGGCACAATAGGCTGGACTCAGTACGCCTTAACCTGAGCCATCATCCTCAGCAAAGGTAAATGAGTTAACATCTACATTGATTCCCCATATGGCTTTGCTACTGTGCATGTACATGGGGCCATCTATAAAGGAAAAGGCCTCCTTACCGCTTCAGAGAAAACTATCAAAAACAGGAAGAAATACAGATTCTTGAGACCATATGGCTACCAGACAAAGTAGCTATCCTACACCGTAAGGGACCTCAGAAATGAGATGACCCCATAAATCAAGGTAATCACCTTGCCGACAAAATAGCCAGAGTGGCTGCCTGAGGTGACCTAGGTGAAGCTCCTACCTATACTCTGACTCTTGTGCCCCAGAAGAAAGCCTCCACACCCGTGTACACAAGTGAAGAAAGAAGTTGGGCCTCGACAGAATTGGGCACACTAAGCAAAGACGGATGGTGAGTCTTGTCCCGTCATCTATGTGAAAGCACCTAGTGAAGGAAGATAACTAACTCACCCTCTTAGGGAAAACTGCTCTAGAGGTCCTCCTCAAAAAGAACTACAATATCAGCCAGCTGCCGGCATTATGCCAGGCTGTCAGTGAATAATGTGTAATGTGTGCCAAAAACAATGCTTGCTCGGCCCCACGGCCCCTGCCTGGCTCACAAAGGATGGATTTAGGGGTGGACTTTACGAACATACAACCAAATAAAGGGTTGAGGTACCTTCTTGTAATAATCTGCACCAATTTGGGATGCGTCCAAGCTTTCCAGACCAGAATGGAATGAAGTCACGAGGTGGCCAAAGCTCTTCTATGGGAGATTGGGCTTAACCACACACAGTAATAATGGACCTGCATTTGGAGCGGACATTATACGAACCCTAACAATGTCCCTTAACATTGCCTGGAAACTGCACACTGCTTAACGCCCCCAGGGCTCAGGGAAAGGTAGAGCAGATGAACTGTACCTTCAAGGAAACCCTGGCCAAGTTCCACCAAGAGACTAACCCCCATGGCCAGATTTGCTTCCGCTGGTCCTCCTGTGTGCCCAATGCCCGCCTGGGGAACTGGGATTCTCCCCTTTTGAGTTATTATATGGGCGATCCTCCCCCCCACCCCCACGCACACACACACATTTAGGAAAGCTCCCAGGAGACCTACACCAGATTGCAGACAAGGAAATAAGCTAAAAGCTCCAGAAATTGGGGGCAGTCCTAAACAAGTTAGAGATACACCATAGAGAGGGTCACAGTTTCCTTAGGGACCCCGTTCACTTCTTTCAGCCAGGAGACTCTGTGTAGATCAAAGATTGGAAGAAGGAACCTCTTATACCATGGTGGACTGGGCCTCACACTGTTATTCTAACAACTCCTATAGCCCCCAGAACTTCAGGTGTCACCCCATGGGTCCATCACTCCACAGTTAGGTGGTCCAACTCAGAAGAACCCACAACCTGGCGAAATGATCCAGATCCAGCCATCCCGTTAAAACTGACCCTCAAAGGGTACTGACCCCTGAGATGTCCAGCCCTGCTCCAGCCACACCGTGGTAGATGGCTGGCCTGCACACAGCAGAAGCTTGAGGAATCAATGCGTGAACCAAGCCCAGGGGTTTGAATGCAACTCTGCCAACCCTTGCCCCCTACTGGTGTCATAAGCCTGGTCTTACTTCTTACTGTAGGGCTGATAGAGACCGTGCCAACAAGCTTGATATGGTGCAAAAGATGCATCCTGGGCCTCACATACCTCCTCTGGATGGGAGGGTTACCAAGTATTGCCTGTATATTATGATAACTGCTCTCACTCTCACAACTGCCGCTTATCCACTTTGCCCCCACAATTGTCATAGGACAATAAGGGGGTCCAGGGGGTTCAGCACCTTTCCCTCCCTCCACAAAGATTGCTACATGTGAAAAACATCCACTCTCTGTCAGTCACCTGGTGCCCCAAGTGCTAAGTATTGGACCGAGGATATAACCAAAACTATCAGTAACCCAAGTCACAACAAGGGCCTCCAGAGAGGGAAGCGAGCTGGCTACACTTACCTTCCTCAATGGGGAATCTCAAACAGGGGAGGGCTGCACTACAGGGCCCTTCAAAAATTTGTAAAGCATACCCAGGATAGGGTAATACAAGCCATAAAGGCGACCACTCTGCCAGCAGCCTACCAACCTTTGAAACTTCAGCCGTCAATCAGATGCCTACCAATGCCCCACTCCAGTATTGGGCCGACACTGCTCTACTAGTCCTCCATAAGATAGATAATCACATGCAAACCTGCTGGATGTGCTTGCCCCTCAGCCAGAGGACTTACTTAGCTACTCCAATCCGTTTGACCTAGGAATCTCCTGAAAACCTCAAAACCAACACCTCTGTCTTAATTGGACCCCTGGGCACTAGGGGTGCCAATGCCGACAATCTAATCCATACAGTCCCTGAATTCCCTCTCTAGGAGGAAGAGATAGAACCTTAATGAGGACTACAACCCTATGTTGCACCCTTGGGGTGTTCTATCTGTGTTCTAATTCGGCCTATCGATGCTTAGAGGCCAACTGGACTCCGAAATGTTATTCCATATATCGGGCCCCAGAGATATTTGTATACACTGAAGATCAGTTCCTAACAACCTTTAGCCCCAAGTCTCAGGCTAAACGGGCAGTCCTGCTACCCATTCTGATAGGCTCAGGAATTGTGACAGGAATAGGAACTGGATAAGGGGGCATAGGTTTATGCATAGGACTGTACCATAGACTATCTCAAGAGCTAAATGAAGATATGGAACGGGTGGCCGAGTCTCTGGTAACTTTACAAAACCAAATAAACTCTCTGGTGGCAGTAACCCCCCAAAATAGACAAGCCCCCGACCTCCTCACTTCAGAAAATGGAGGGACTTGAAAATTTTCGGGGAAGGAATGTTGCTATTTTTTAAACCAGTCAGAAATACTCCCAACTAAGGGTAAGGAACTAATAATAATAATAATAATAATAATAATAATAATAATAATAATAATAATAATAATAATAATAAAAATTCACCTTAGACAAGGGGAAAGTAACCATCAATGGAACAAATGAGATCTCACGGATTGGGATCCTGGCTTCCTGCCCTGGCAGGGCCCCTCTTCTCCATAATTTTACTTGTACCCATTGGCCCCTGTATACTGAATACCAGAATACATTTTATTGAAAACACTATTGCTCACCAAACTGCTGCAGGCATCTTAGCCTTCTGAGGGTACCAACCTAAATAACTGAAAGGTGATACCTACTAAAAATCTTCTTAAAAGACATAAAATGGGACAATGTTGGAGAAGTGAATAAAATACTGCACCAAAGACGGCCGGTGGGACTAAAACGAACTCTGGTCTCTATTTTAGAGACCCCACCTCCTGGTTCTTCCCCCTTTGTTTTCTGTGTGCAGGAAATCCCCCACAGATATGGCAGCTGAAGACTGTAAATTTCCTGCCCCACTTGCATTCAGCGCTCAGACGTTTGGAGAAACAGGGTCTCCTGAGCCCGCCATTCCACAAGATCTGCAATCCAAAGAAGATCTCCGAGCGCCACTAGGTTTTTCTGCCAGCGTTCCAGCCTTGTTCTGGACCATTATAAACACAGAAGTGAGCAAGACAGACCAAGCCCCTTTTTATACAGTATAAGGAGGCAGAGGACCAATTAACTGGTAAACAAGTAATTAACAAGTGTACAAGGGTAATGGGGTGCTGGGACTCAACCAGCTCCAAGTTGTCGAAAGCAAACATGTGCTATATCACCCATCTCATGTATGGATCATAGTTCTAAGTGTTGTGACACTTATAATTGATACACGTGATAACTGCCAGGGGATTTCCACTTTTCCCAAGTTACATTTATTTTGAAGAACTTATGTGAGTGTATGAAAGATACTGGGGATTCCGAGAATCAGTAGATGCTGGTGGACCAGGTTTGAAATAGCGGCCCCAGAGGTCAAAAGACACAATATCCAATCATGTTTCGTTTGTTTGTTTGTTTGTTTGTTTGTTTGTTTGTTTTTAACAACTTCATTAATGTCTAACTGATATACACAAACTGTACATATTGAAAGTACGTAATTGGTGGAGCACCTGGATGGCTGTCACTTGAGCATCAGACTCTTAATTTTGGCTCAGGTCATGATCCCAGGTTCGATTAAGCCCTTTATTGGGCTCCATGCTAAGCATGGAGTCTGCTTCAGATTCTCACTTTCTCCCTTGCCTCTCTCCCCCCGTAATGAACGCTTCATCTCTCTCTCTGAAAAAAAAGCCCTAATAAATAAATTACTTAATTAATAATTAATAATTATTACTAATACTAATGCTAATAGATACAATTACATAATTTGGTAAATTTTGGTCACATATCCACCAATGTATACATAACAAGGAAAAGAATATGTCTGTCACCACAAAAATGTCCTTGTATCCCTTATATATCCCTCCGCCCCCACGTCTTCCCAATTCCCATCCTAGGCAAACTGTGGTCTGTTTTCTGTCCCTACATATTATCTTGATTTTCTAGAATACTATACAAATAAAATTATATAGACATGCTCCTTATTATTTAGGAGTAGGGAGTTGACTTACTTCACTTAGTATTTTGAATATTATCCATAGTGTTGTGTGTATCAATAGTCTGTTACTACTTTTTTTATCCGTTCACATGTCAGTGGACATTTGTATTATTTCCACACGTGGCGTATTTATTTCTTTTTATGAGAGAGAGAGAGATTGAGAGAGAGGGAGTGAGAAGGAGAGGGGAGGGTGAGAGGAGAGGTGGGGGAGATATAGGGAAAGGGAGATGAAGAGGGAGAGGGAGATAGGGAGGGAGAGGGAGAAGGGGAGGGAGAGAGAAAGAGAAAGAGAGAGCAGAGGGAGAGAAAAATAATCTTAAGCAGCCTCCATGCATAGTGTGGAGCTCAATGTGAGTCTCAATATCACGACCCTGGGATAATGACCCAAGCAGAAATCAAGAAATCTACCAACTGAGGCACCAAGTGCTCCTTAGCCTATTGAAAAAAAAGCTTCTATAAACATTCATTTTTTTCTTTTCTTTTCTTTTCTTTTCGTTTCTTTTCTTTTCATTTCTTTTCTTCTCTGTTCTTTCTTTCTGTCTTTTTTTTTTTAATTTGTATGATCCTATACTTTGATCCCTCTAGGGAAAATATTTGAGAGCAGATTTGTCTGAGTCATAGAATAGGTTACATGTTCAGCTTTTTAGGATATTGTCAAACTGTTTGCCCTGGTAGTTTTATCACTTTGACATTCTCATCAGCAGTGTGTGAGAATTCCAGTTCTTTCATATCCTAGCTAACACTTCAGAGCCCTGTCTTTTGATTTTAGACATCTTGTAGGCATGAAGTAGTAGTTGATCTCATTGTGTCTCATTTATCTCATTGTAGTTTATATTTGCATTTCCCCTCATGATGCTGAACACATTTTCATGTGTGTATCTGCTGTACATATATCTTTTTTGGTAATGTGTCTTCTCAAATCGTTTGCCTTTTTTTGGATTATTTAGTTTCAGAATATTGAATCTTGCGGATTGCCCATATGTTCTAGATATAAGTCCCATTTCACAGAGATGATTGGTAAATATATTCTCCCAGTCTCAGTCTTGTGATTTCAAAGTCTCTGTTCGTGGAAAAGCAAAAGTTTTAGTGTGATAAAATCCAATCATATGTTTTTATTGTAAAGAATCATATTGTTGGTGGTGTAGCTAAGAAATGTTTGCCTAACCCCAGATCATAATGGTTGCTTACTTTAGGTACTTAAAAAATGTTATCCTACGGTATTCTAGATTGCATTGGTTCTGATGAGAAATCTTTTCCCTCCCTTTCCCTGGATGAAAGCAATTTGATTGTGGGGTGCCTTGGTGTAGTTTTCATCATATTTCCTGTCCTTGAAGTTCATTGACCTTACTGGAACTATATATTTTTAGTTTGCATCAAACTTACCAACTATAAATTCAAATTAGTTTCATTCTTTACTCAAATTAGTTTTCTTGTCTGTGTTCCTTGGAGATACAATTACATGTATGTTGGATGGTTTGCAGGCATATTTTGTCTGTGTGTTTCATTTCAGACGATTTCCATTGTTATGTCTTTAGGTTCATCAACCTTTTTTTCTGCACTGTCTATATGCCTTTAATTCCATTCAGGAATCATAGACCAGATTTCTTATTTTAGTCATTGCTTTTGTCATGCGAAGTTTGGTTTAGGTCTTACATACCACTTGCATGTCTCTATTTAACATGCTCATTCTGCCCTATAATTTCTTGCATATACTGATAATAGTTATAACAACTATTTGAATGTTCGGATGTATAAATTATATCATTTGTGTAATTTCTGGGTCAGTTTCAGTTGATTTCCCCTTCCTTACGTGTCTTATTTTCCTGCTTCTTGGATGCCTGATAATTTTTTATGGGCTGCCAAACATGGTCAGTTTTAGCCTGTCAGATGCTGGATACTTTTAGATTCCTAAAAATATCCTTGCCTCTGATTTGGGACAGGGTTTAGTTACTTACAAATAGCTTGATCCTTTCAGGTCTTTCTTTAAAGATATTTTGGGCAAGGCACAGGCAGCACTTAGTTTACGGATAATTTTTGTCCAGCACTGACACAAAAATCAAGTATTTTCCAAATGGCATGTACATTGTGAGGTCTTGCACACTGGCTGTCAGGCATTATTCCTGACCCTGTATGGCAGTGGGTATTGTTCCTTGCCCTGGTGTCAGTGTCCTCAAACACAAGAGTTTATCAATATTCCATTGAGTACTCAAGGCAGACCATCTGTTGATCTCTGGAGTTCTCTCTGTGAACAACTTTCTCTTCTTTGGTACTCTGCTCTGTGAAATATAGCAGTCTTCCTGTCAGTGACTACCCCCTCCACAATTCATGGAAAATGTTGGGCTATGCCAGCTTCCTCCTCTCTATACCACAGACTCAAAACCCAGCCTAGTCAATAACCTAGGGCACTATAGGAACCATGTCACTTATTTCCCAATATCAGGGATCACTGCCCTTCACTGCCTCATGTCTGATGTTTTGAGAACAGCTTCTTATATATTTTGTCTACGCTTTTAGCTGCTTCCATAAGGAGTATAAATCTAGTGTTTGTTATTACATTTGGCTGGAAGTAGACGTGTTAACACCAGTTTACAACTTAGTATTGAGTCTTACTTCTGTGGCTTTGTTCTTTCATCTTTTTATTCTCCTTTGATGATAGATTTAATGGGGACATATGGAGAATGGCCATTGCTAGACATAGGGAGAAACTAGCATTGAGCTGGCAGATTGGAAGTATAGTTAGAAAAGAGAAAAAAAGGAAAGAATGAGAATATGCAGTCAAATCTTGAAGAAAGGAATTGATGGCGATTGTCAAAGCCATGTGAAATCCCAGCTCCCACTTTAACACACATAATATGAGAATTGAAACTAATGTCTTCGACTTGGAAACCTTAATCTGCCAGTGAGCTTTACTAATTTTTACTGGTCTTCATAACTCCGTAACAAAAGCTGAGGTTTGGAATTTCTCACCTTTGTTTCTCAGAGAGAAAACACACCACTGTCACCCAGAAAGCAGTACTTGGGTGAAAACTAGGCGTTTTAAATGAATTTTTTTTTACTGCTTTGTTCACATGATTCTTTAGCAGTGTTCGCCTGGGAAGAGAACAAACTGTGGCACAGAAGAAAACACACTGGACACGGAGGAGGATTCTAGGGTTGTTGTCTAACACGGTCAAAAACAAGTTATGGGGAAGGCACTTGACTTTCCTAGGTCTCAATTTCCTCACCTGGAAATTGGAATAAGGACTCCATATGAAGGGCCATTGTGAGATTAAATGAGTTGATGCATGTGCCAGTTTTACAGAGCCTAACACTTAATATTACATGCAAGCGTCTGTGTATTATTTCTTCTAGAGGGAGGGATTTGCATTTTTTTTCAGTGGAAGGAAAGAGATGAATATACAACTGGACTATCAAATAAGAGGTGGATAGAGGACTGGCTTACTGCTCTACCTCCTTGTACTCTTTCAGCCATCCTTGCCCTGGGCTTCCTCCAAATTAAAGAATCAGTGTCAGAAGACCTGAGATTCCCCTGTAGGTATCTGACCCCAGACAGAATATTAGCCTGTCTTAGCTGTTCAAATGAGGCTAATGATGGCTATCATCTGTGGAGCACTTGTTCCGTGTTGTCAGGTGTTGGATTAAGCACCTTTCCAATAGTGTCATTTAATCTTTTTGACCCTTTGTTATTATTTCCGTTTTATAAATTAGGCAACTGAGTTTCAGATATGTTAAGAAATTGGTCCAAGATAACACAAACACGAGTGGTGTGGCTGGGATGGGCACCAACTCTGCTCCTATGCCAACATTCATGCTCTCACCCATGTTACACTGCCTTCCCATGAGCGTGTTAAGGGTTTGGAAAGCTAAGGGCCACCCCTGATAAAGTAACGTGGAGTATGTTGGTGCCCTAGCTAAGTTCTTTTTCCCTTACCTTACCGAAAACATTTTCATATCAACTGAAACACTAGTCCCTGCGCAAGACAACTTTCCTCGAATTTCTCTTAACGCTATACACTGGTCAGAATATAAAAAGCAACGACTTCAGAACTTGAAAGTTACTAATAGGAGGTGAATGAGGGAAGGGAAGCAAGACAAGAATGACCCTGTGATGGTTACTATTACGTGTCTACTTGAGTTGACCGTGGGGTGCCGAAGACTAAACATTTTTCTCGGGATATTTGTAGAGTGTTTCTGGGTGAGATTAGCATTTGATTTGGTGGACTCTGTAAAGTACTATCGTCCCCAGTGAGTGTGGGCAGCATTCAATCTCCTGAGGTCCCGAAGAGAACACAGGGTAGAAAAAGGAGGAATCCATGTCCCACTGCTTCTTTTCTCAGCCTTAGAAGGTGATCCCGCTTAGAGGCACAGCAGTGGGTAGGGGTAGGTTTGGTTCCCCGGAAGTGCCTTTGGTCCAACCACCCACAGTGATGTGATTTCCCTCCAGGACTGAAATGAAGGCCCATGTGCCCTTATGGGTCAGGGATAGCGTTGGAAGGGCGGAGCCAAACGTATGCGTGGGCCAGACTGAAACTGTCTCAGGATCTCCTCCTCCAACTCCATTACGGCCGTGGAAAATTATGGAGAGAGTGTGACTTCCACTCAGGATTTTCCCCAATGGTAATTGCCCCCAATCTGTTATGTCTTTTAGACGTCCATGCTAGGTGCCTTTAGGGTCAGAGCCCAGGCTAGCGTTAGGGTTGGGTCCTAGCTACCTGCATGTAGATTTCCTGGGTTCCCAATACCATTTGTTGAAGAGACTGTCTTTCCCCCATTGTTTATTCTTGCCTCCTTTGTTATAGGTTAATTTACCACATAAGCATGGGTTTATTTCAGGCTTTCTATTCTGTCCCATCGATCTATGTGTCTGTATTTGTGTCACTACCCATACTAATTGGTTTACTTGAAGCTCTGTAGTACATCTTGAAATCTGGGGTTTTGATACCTCCAGCTATGTTTTTGTCTTTCAAGATTATCATGACTCAGGGTCGTTGTGGTCCCATACAAATTTTAGAATTGGCTGTTTCAGTTTTGTGAAAAGTGCCTTTGGTATCTTGATAGGGATTGCATTTAAACTGTAGAGAGTTATTAGTAATATGGATATTGTAATTATATTAATTCTTCCAATCCAGATCATGGGATATCTTTCCATTTGTTTGTGTCATCTTCAATTTCATCATTGACTTATGGTTTTCACACTACAGGTCTTTCACTTCTTTGGATAAGTTCAGTCGTAGCTATTTTACTCTCTCTCTTTTTTTGGTGCAATAATGAACACGTGTTGTTTTCTTAATTTCTCTTTCGGTGACTTCATTATTATTTTATAGAAACCATACCAATTTCTGTGTATCAGTTCCGTATCTGCAATTTTCCTGAATTTGTTTATTACTTCATGTACTTTTGTGGGGAAAGTTTAGGGTTTTCTATGCATATTCTTATGTCATCTGCGGATAGTGACAGTTTAGCTTGTTTACAAATGTAGATGACTTTAATTCCTTTTTTCTTATCTGATTCCTGTGGCTAGGACTTCTAGTGTTATAAGAAACAAGAGTGGCAAAAGTAGTCATATTTATCTTGTTCTTGATCTTAGAGGGAAAGCTCTCAGTTTTTCACAATTCAGATGTTAGGTGTAAATTTTTTAATATAAACAATATATAAAATAATATTTTCATGTGTTGAGGAATGTCCACCCCCCCGACTTTGTTGAGAACTTTTACCATGGATACATGATAAATTATGTCATATGCTTTTTCTGCATTTATTGGTATAATCATATGATGTTTACCCTCCGTTTTGTTGAGGTGGGATATTATGTTGATTGATTTGATGAGCCATCTTTGTTTCCCTGGAATAAAAGCCACGGAATCATTTTAGTGTGTTGTTGAGTGGAGTTTAATATTTTATTGAGGATTTTAAAGTCTATTTGGTTTGATATAGGTGTTGCTACCTGGTTCTGAGGTGTTGTTGTTTGATGTTATTTTTGTTGTCCTTGTTGTTGTTTGCTTTCATTTGCATGGGAAATGTATCTCCATCCCTTCACTTTCAGTCTGTATGTGTCTAGGTCTGAAGAGAGTCTGTGATAGGCAGCATATGGATGAGTGTTGTTTTGTATCCATCCTGTTACCCTATGTATTTTGACTGGAGCACTTCAGCCGTTTATATTTAAAGTAATTGTTGACCGTTATGTACTAATTGAAATTTTTTTCTTTGTTTTCTGGTTGCTTTTGTAGTTCTCTGTTTCTTTTTTTCCGTACTCTCTTTCTTTTTCATAGATGAATTTGTGTTGTGCTTTACTTGGCTTTCTTTTCCTTATTTTTCATGTATTTTGTGTTTTGAGTTTGTTATCACAAGGCTTACATATAACATCCCAAGGAAACAGCAGTCTATGTTATTTTGGTGGTCTCTTAAATATACACACATTCAAGAAATTTAAGAAGACTAACCTTTGGGGCAACTGGGTGGCTCAGTCAGTTAAGTGTGCGATTTCGAACTCATGTCATGATCTCACAATACGTGAGTTTGAACTGCACGTTGGACTCTGTGCTGACAGCTCAGAGCCTGGAGCCTGCTTCAGATTCTCTGCCTCCCCCACTCTCTGTTCCTCCCTGTTAACACTCTGTCTCTCTCTCTCTCAAAGATGAAATAAAACATATATTTTTTAGTAAAATACAATACAAACAGTAACTTTTTTAAGTCCCTCCTCCATATTTTATGTTTATGTTGTCATATATTACATATTTTATTCATAATTCTTTAATATCTAATTATGATTATCCTGGTTAACATTTCTTGCATTGCTGATTAGTGGTGATAAACTTCTTTATCTTCTGGTTGAGAAACTCTTTATCTCTTTTTTTTTCAAATGTTAATGATAATCTTTCCAGGTAAAGTTTTCTTGGTCGTGGGATTATCCACGTGGATAATGATGAAATCTAACTGCTTCAACACAGTACCTTCTTCATTCTGTTGCCTTTGTCATGAAGATCTGGAACAAAAATCTGTTGAAAGAATGAACACCCCAGGCCTGGCATGCCAATACTAACACCTGGCAAACAGCAACAGCCTCCCAGAGACAGCAACTGGTAAACAATCAGTTGTCTCTTTAGGACACATGAGCGAGAAGATGGAAGAAATAGAATTTCCAAAGGGAGGCTGAAACACAAAAACAAAAACAAAATCCACTGGCGGTAAAAAGTGAAAAAAGGTAAAACCAAAGTTTATCTCACTGTTATTGCAGGTGTTACTGGATAGACTAGATGAACCTGAAGCAAATGATTTCTAAACAACAAAAACAACAGCAGCAGCAGCAGCAGCAACAACAACAACAGCAGCAACAACAAAAACAACAACAACAAAAGAATCTTCTAAACTATGCCTTGGTATAATTTAGCAGATAATCAGAGCTGCAGAACACGAGCTTTATGTGGGAATAATCAGAATACCATAGGTACTCAGAGGAATCACGCTTATTGCTAATAACTGATGCTCAGGTGGTGTGATCACTGTATCCCACAACACCAAGTAAGGGTCTCAAAAAGGAGGAGGGAACCCACGCAGGGCAGCAGCTGCCAGAACACATGGGGTGAATCAAGGGCTCAGTGAAACGGGAAGCCTTAATCACAAAGTGAACAATTTGCCTGAAAATGCTGCAGATTCAGGCCAGCACGCAGGCCTCCAGGCTCCCTGGCAGGAGTCCTGGGAATACGAGGGGCAGAGCAATGAACTTACAGCTACCAATCACTTCCCTGTGGCAGGCACGTTACCTCATAAAGCATCTCAATTGACCCTGTGCCCAGAAGAAGGAATTGAGGCTGAAGGAGATGTTATAATTGCTCAAGGTCACAGAACTAAGAAAGTTATGGAAATGGCCTTTACCCCAAGCACTCGGACTCCTTAGTGCATAACATGCTCTCTCAAGTATGCAAAACTCAGCTTCAGTAACCCTTTTTCCATCTTTTTAATTAATTTTTTTTCAAAAAGCGTTGATTGTTGTATTTTCATTTTTATTTGTTTCCTTATGTCAATTGTCTGGTTGACTCATTCATTCTTTAGTAGGATGTTTTTTAACCTGCATGCTGTTAGAGGTTGAGCAGACTTTTTCCTGTACTTTATGTCAAGCTCCAAACATTGTGATCTCAAAGTGTGCATGGTGTCATCTCAATGCTGTTATATCTATTGAAGGCTTTTTGCGACCCAGTATGTGGTCTCTCTTGGAGAATGTCCCACGTGCACTCCAGAAGAAAGTGTGCTCTGCTGCTCTGGGATGTAGAGTCCTAAATTATCTGTCACGTCCTTCTGGTCCAATGTATCATTCAGGACCATTGTTTCTTTCCTGATTCTGTCTAGATTTTCTGTCCATTGTTGTAAGTTGAGTATTAAAACCCCTGCAATTACTACATTCTTATCAATAAGATTGTTTATGTTTGTGATTAAATGTTTTAAATATTTGTGTGCTTCGGAATTCAGTGCATAGTCATTATAATTGTTAGCTCTTCCTGATGGACAGACACTGTAATTATTTAATAATGCCCTTAAACATCTCTTGCTGCAAACTTTAATTTCAGGTCAAGTGTGTCTGATAGAAGTATGGCTACTACAGCTTCCTTTTGACTCCCAGTAGCATGAAAGGTAGTTCTCCATCCCCCCACTTTCAAGGGTAAGGTGTTCTCAGGTCTGAAATGAGTCTCTTGTACGACAGCAAACAGATGGGTCTTGTTTTGTATTATCCATTCTGATACCCTGTGTCTTTTGGTTGGAGCATTTATTCCACTTCCATGCACTGTTGTTATGGAAAGCGATGGTTCCGAGGCATTGTGATGTCTGTAGTTTTCATGCTTGTACTGGTGTCTGTGGTACTTTGTGATACTTGCCACATTTCCCTCAAGGAATCCCTCTTAGGATCTCTTGTAGGGAGGGTTTAGTTAGCGGTGGTGAATTCCTTCAGTTTTGGTTTGTTTGGGAAGACCTTTACCTCTCCTTCGATTCTGAATGGCAGGCTGGGTGGATAAAGGATTCTTGGTTGCATATTTTTCCTGTTCATCACATTGAAGATTACACTAGTCCTTTATGGCTTGTCTGATTTCAGTGGATGGGTCTGCTCCTATCCCAATACTTCTCTACCTTTGTATGTGAAGGTCCATTCATCCCTAGCTGCTTTCAGAATTCTCTCTTCATGCTTGTATTTTGCCAGTTTCCCCATGCTATGTTGTGCAGAAGATGAACTCAGGTTACATCTGAAGGGAGTTCTCTGTGCCCGTTGGGTTTCAATGCCGGTGTCCTCCCCCAGCTTGTGGAAGTTCTCAGCTATGATTTGTTCAAGGTCATCTTCACACCCCTTTTCTGTCTCTTCTGGAAATCCTGTGATATGGATATTGTTCCATTTGATTTCATCACTTAGTTCTCTAATTCTCCCCTCTCGATCCTCAATTTTTCTCTATCTTTTTCTCACCTCCTTTTCCCCATATTTTTACCTTCTGATTCATTTAGTCTCCCCTCTGTCTCTGCAATCCGCGCTGTGGCTGCCTCCATTTTAATTTGCACCGCATTTATAGCATTGGAATTCATCACGACTACTTTTTATTTCCTTGATCTCCGCAATAATTGATTCCATGCTGTCTTCTATGACTTTGCCAATCCCAACGATTAATCTTTGGACTGTTATGCTAAATTCTGATATGTAGCTTATATCTGTTTTGATCAAGTCGTTAGCTGTCCAATTCTTCCCGGAATTTCTTTTGAGGGGAATTCTTCTGTGTCATTATTTTGGCTAGTTTCTCTCTCTTAGGAGGTTTACAAGCTTGTTATTTGCTCTGCACCTGCAAGAATTGCTATAGGAAAGGGGGCTCACGCCCTCTGCCGGTTCTAGCCCTTCAGGTAGTGTTTCTTGGAGAGTGTTACTTGCTCTCTGTTATTGTGACATTGGCTGTTTGAGTTCTCTACTCGTAATGATGTGTTTGACCCTCCACAAGGTGTGCTTTTATTTGTTCCTTGAAGTAGCCCTGGAAAGGAAAACAAACAAACCAACAAACAGGAAAGAGAGACATGTAAGGCAACGTGCAAATAAAATAAATAAATGGACACACACACGCTCACACACACACAGAAAAACAGTCTGAAATCAAAAACCAAAACAAAACAAACAAACAGACCAGAAACACCAGCTACAAGTAAAGAACAAGATAGAGACGTTGTTGTTGGAAGAACACATATAAAGAGAGAAATGACAGGAGTGGGGAAAAGGAAAAACATATATATATTGACCAGGCTGGGAGGCGAAATGGCTTAATGGAAACAGAGAGAAAGGAAAATAAGGAAGGAGGTGGGGGAACAAAAGGAAGATAAGTTTAGCCAGACAGAGAAACTAGATGGCTTGATTATCCCAGAGAGAGAGAAAGGCAAGTATACAAGTATAGGTAGGAAATGTATCAAGGGAATGGATTATAAATGTCTGCTTAAACAAACCAACAAGCAAAGTTATCAACCTAAAGGAGGGAAGAGATAGGAAGGGAGAATACGTCTAAAGAACAAGAATTGTCCCGGAATTACTCCAGTCTAGGCAGCATCACCGGCCCGGAAGACGGAGCTGCCTGGTTCCACAGCACCTATCCTGCTCCATCAGACAAGCAGGTACCCAGCACAGAGGGGCGTGGTTTGGGGTAGGCTGGTCCCACCTCCACTCTGGACACTGGGACTGATCCCTGAGGCCCCGCCTTGGTGGTGGTGGCAGGGGGGAAATGGTGATGCCCAGCCTCTTCTGCATGACCTGGTGTACTCCGTTCCAGTTGTCCTCACTGTGCCGAGAGCACACGCAGGGTGGTCCTTCTTGCTCCGCTGACTCCTTTGGCACAGCGCTTGTGGAGGTTCACAGACCCATTCCGTGTGCTCTGGCACTGGGGCAGTGCCTCTCTGTGCTGCTCCAAATGTCTTCCTGGCTTTGTTTGTGCTGCTGTGCTTCAGGGAGTCCCGCCTTTTCCTGCTGTGGACTGCGCTGTTGACCTCACTGCTGAGCTTGGGCATGATGGATGCAGGCAGGCATTGTTTTGTCCCACAGCGACGCCTCCAGTGAGGGGGCCACTTTCTCCTACTGCAGACTGCGCCCTAGACCCAGACACTGATCCGGGGGGGTGGTGGATGCGGGCAGGCTTTGTTCTATTGCACAGCCCACCAGGGAGGGGCTACTGTCTCCTTCTGTGGACTGTGCCCCTGCTCTACCCCTGAAACCAATGCTGGCTCCTCTTCTCCCCATGTGCACATACAGGGATCCTAGCCCCAGACCCAAGAAAGCCCCACAGTTAGAGATAAGATCCCTGTCAGTCCCAGTCCGAGGTTCTCCTCTTATCCACATACAGCCCTACACTTCCGCAGCCACTCTTTCTCTTACTTTTGTCTCTCTGCAGAAGGGGATCTCTTCCCTCCATTCCTTCTTGGCCCAATTTATGTACCCCAGTTCACAAGGAGCCACCTGTCATCTCTCAAGGTGTCTCATTTCCTTCAGGGAGAATTCAGTCTGATTTCCTCGCAGACTTTTGGGGTTCAAAATGCTTTGGCTTCAGCACTTTGTTTGAGAGACATGGGATGTACAGATCCCCCTACTTCTCGACCATGGTGACCCCTCTGCTCCAGAAGGATTGATTTATAAATTGATGGACATCATGTTCTAGATCTTATTTTCTTATTCATGTTATTAGGATTAATCTCAGTACATACTTTCAGTTTTAAGAAAAATTCCCTGTGATTTGAATCCTTTGAAAATGAATTGAAGAGGCAATCCGAATAAATATCACATTCCCTTACTGGGACTCCTCTCTCTCTCTCTCTCTCTCTCTCTCTCTCTCTCTCTCTCTCTCTCTCTCTCTCTCTCTCTCTCTCCCTCCCTCCCTCTCTCTCTCTCTCTCTCTCTCTCTCTCCCTCTCTCTGTTTCTCTCTGTCTCTGTCTCTCTCTCTCTCTCTCTGACACACACACACACACACACACACACACACACACACACACACACACACACACACACACACTTCCCTCAGACTGTCAGGACTCTCTCTAGGGTGCCCGCCCAACTCCACGGCCAGTATATAAACTTCACCAGTACTCAGGACAAGACATCCTCACTAAGGTCTTCCCAGAACAAAATGGAAGAAAACAGCCTCTGTCATTCCCCCTCTCCTGCCTGTTCACTTTCCTCCCTCCTGCCAGGTCTCCCTGACCCCCGCCCCACCTTGCTGTCACAGCCCATTCTATACGTACCTGAGAAACCTAGCTAGTGTTTGATTCTGCAGCAAAACGCAACAAAGTTCCAAAAGGTCTCAGCCCTCCCAGGCCGATGAGTGAGCAGGAAAACACTGGCCAAGAATCACACTAGGAGAATTCTCATTCCAGCTGTACCACTTCCTAGCTGAAGATGCACAGTGAAGCTGTCATCCAACAACAGTCTAGCTCCGCATCTGTAGGCCTCTAGCGCACCTGCATTGCTACCAGGCTCGGGGACACATCCAACGATTTTGTTTCTTGAGCCCCGTCTGGACTGTGTGTGCTTTGTTTCAAATGTCTACCTCTAGGATAAACTAGATTTTGAAACACAAATATGCACAATTCCCCAAGGTAAAAGACACGTCCAGGAGTCTGTTCACTGCAGTCATCCATACCCTCAAAGCACTGATTTCTACCGTGTACATAATTAGAGAGAAGAAGCAGACAGACACCTGCCCAATGACAATGAAAAAGCAACAGAGGGTGATGGAGAGCCACGCGTGATGTAGTACCTGGAAGCCCAGAAGTCAAGAATTACCCACAACCACCACGGAGGCAGGGGTATACCTCGAGAACAGAGCCTGGCACACAGAGTCCCTGTCAGTTTTCGGTGAGTGGTGAATAAAGCCACAGGTGGACCAATAAACGGACAAGCAAGCGAGCAAAGGCTGACAAGGGAAAATCCACCTGTTCTATGGTGGTGTAGAGAAAGTAGGTGCTTTTAGCAATGCCAGTGAGAGGGTAAACATTACAGAACAGGGGAATTAGTGAATTCTGTGGGTGGAATGTTTTCCCCTGATTACAATGGGCAGCTTATCCATCCTCCAGCTCTGAAGCATATGGTCAGTGGACACCACATGCTGGGGTAACAAGTTCTGGAGGAAAGGAGTGGAAGTAACAACTCTCCACCTTTGCTAGAATGCCAACGTCCATTTACAGACCCTCCATCTGCCCCCTGGCCCTTTCTTCCTCCCACCCACCCCGATTACTCCCACATATTACGTCCTTACTGCAATCTTGCAATCCTTGGTTTTGAACCATCGTTCTAATCTGTTTTGTTCTTGTTTGTGAGGTCTGTCATTTATCTACGTAAAAACCTGGGAATTACTATGTGAACAAAGGTGAGAGCTCCTGGATGGCTCAGTCAGTTAGGCATGTGACTGTATTGCTTTCGACTCAGGTCATGATCTCATGGTTTGCGAGCTCCAGTTCTGCATCAGGCTTTGTGCGGAAGCGTAGAACCTGCTTGGGATTGTCTCTCTCCCTCTCTCTGAGCTTTCCTGTCTGTCTCTCACTGTCTTATGTTTGTGTGCTGATTTTGAAACTGGTCTACGAGTAATTTGGGACAAGTGGTATGATAAGTAACCTTCTCTTTCACCTGCTATGACAGCTCTAACGTTCCCGTTACTCTGATGAGTTTAGATGTAAGGCAGAGTATTTCAAGATCCTCAACCAAACTACATGGTGTAATCGTATGAGCATAGGTATTCACACTTCTGTCCATTCCCTCATAAACTCAGTCATTTCGTAAATAGCGAACACTTAAGCGGTGCACTCTGAGGAATATAACAATAAGCAAAATAGCCTTCGTAAATTAATTTTTTTTTCCGCCTTGGGATTTCATGGGCCTATAATATCCAGTCCTATGTGATTCGGTGCATGATTAGGATTAACGTATTTCACTTCTTCCAAAGATGTTTCTAAAGTTTGGTAGAGGCAGTGGGATGTGACCGATGCTGGTTCAAATCCTAGCTCTGCCACATAGATGTGATATTTGGCAAGTTATGTAAGCTTTCTAAGCATTAGTCTAGTTGCCTGTTAAGTGGGAATAATAATACCTTTCCCACAGGCCTGTTATGTTTGCTTGAGAGGGAAACATGTGTGAATTGCAGAGAACTGTACTGGTGTATGGTGGGAACTAAAGAGAAATTAGTTTGTTCCCTCTGTTTTCCTATGGCTTTCTGATCATCTCATTATGGGTTTGTCCCGAGAGCCTTGTGCCTCTCTGTGCCCTTGAGTATCCTCTTGCAATCCCCAGCATCAGGGAATTGGGCCTCATTCTACCAAGGAAGCCTGACTCTGACATGGTGCCTTCCATAGTTCACCTGTTCTGTACATTCAACACAGCCAATGTGAAGGTTTTAAGTAAGCAAGCAGTGACTTTGTCAAAACCGTAATTACATCACTGATAGAGGCGAGTGTTTACTGACTCGCAGTGAAGGGGCTTCCATGCATTATTCTGAGTGTTTTACCGTTGTTACCCCACTGAATTCATTTCAGAGCTCTATGGTGAAGGTGTTAGGTTGTGCCTGATTTTACAGCTGAGAAAACTGAGTAGCAAAGAGAAAAAGTAAGTTGTCCAAAGGTCTGCTGCTAGAAATAGAGCAAAATAGGATTTGAGATCCCAGGCAGCCTGGCTCCAGGGTCCACCCTCTTACTCACTGAACTATATTGCTTCTTGCTAAGCAAGAATTTACTGTAGGATAGGGAATTTAAGTGGTGTTGGGTTGCAAAGAAGATCGTAAGAGATGGCAAAGGTTCCACCCAATTCATCTGATGACAAAAGGGTAAGAGTTAATCAAAAGTTGATGATGCAGGTGTTTGTAAAAAGAGAGAATGTGAGAGAGACTCCCCCTTATAGACTGCTGCTGTTACACATCAAATTGAAGTGAGACAGCTAGTTCTTCTGTAAAAATTGGGAACTGAAACTCTATAAAACATTGCATTCATTCAGTATGGACAGGGTCCTTTGCCAATGGCTGGCACTGTAGTAACAACACACGGATGGCTAAGGTGAGTCCTGCCCATGAGGAACACATGGTCTAGGAGGGGAGCAAGGGCTACGTAAGGAGGTTCATGACAACACAACTAGTGGGAAGAAGAACTGTGGACACACAAAGGGGAAGTAAGCACCCCCAAGACATTTTCCATAAAGAAAGACATAAGAAAGGAACATAACCTCTTAGAGTTCTGGAAGCATCCTTCTTGTACGCTCTCATGAGTGTATTTTCACTAAGTCTGTAACAATTGGGAGCTGATCCCTACTGACCCAAGCTCCTCCAGGACAGAACCTTCCTCTGCTCAGTTGGCTTCAAGTGAACCCGGGTATTCAGCCCTTCTCCAGTGTCCCTCTCCCACCATCCCACTTCTGGCCCTCTTGATTCCTAGATTCCTAGGAAAATCAGCCTATAAGGTCAAATCCTTGTTTGTTGTTAGTTCCTTCCAGAGACAGGGTCTCCACGATGCTATCGATTCTTTCAGTGGAATCCTGCCCATGGGCTGCACAAGGAACTCCATGATACGAGTTCATTGCCTCCTCAAATGATGGGTTTTATGAGAAGTTAAGTCCTGTGAGCTTGGGTTAGAAATAGTCCACATCATTCCCAATCTCAAGGCTTGTTTTCGACAAAGGATGAAGATAAAAAGCAACGAATACATAAAAGACTTTTGTAAGAAGCTCAGTGTAAATACGGCAGAAGAAAAGATAGGGGGAAAGTGTCTTTTCATTTCATGTTAACAGCCAAAGAGAAAAAGCTTCTTTAGATTTCAAGAAGAAAGGAATAATATCAGTACACAAAGCAAGCTTTAAAGGTGAGCTTTATCATCGTGTCAGTAGAGCTTTGTAGTACACACTCTGCAGATTATGGTATTTCTCATAACTCCTTGCTGCCCTAGGGAAAAGTACTTCATTGCCTAACTTTTATCTGAGTTCATGGCTATTTTCCTTTCATTTTTAAAGCTTAGCTTATCTTAGTTCATCAAATATTTTTTTTCTTTTTTTGATGACAGAAATCTCATTTACACTCCTGAACGTCCTATTACCCTTGACAGGTACCTAGCATTCTGCCTTGCACATCTACTTACTTATGTGGGGAAAATGAAAACAAACAAACAAACAAACAAACAAACAAACAAAGAAAAAACAGGCATTTGTTTCTTCACCATCCACAGACAAAATAAACTCTTAACAGAAATAATAAAATATTTGGGCACTGAACACGTGACTGCTCTTAAATGTTCATATTCAAATTGAGGTTATTTTTTATTTGACAGGTGTGGTCAAATGCCCAAGAGAACGATTCAAAAATAAAGAGAACTCTTGGAATCAATGGGTTAGGAAGGCCATGAAAAAATTGGAGACTACGATCCAGATCTTAAAAAAGTTCTGAATGTACAGTCACAAAGACTTAACGACTTTGGATAACCAGGTTAAAAATAGTGCTTTGAAAGTCCATAGAGCTGTAGCATTCGAAGGCAGGGTTTCTTACAGTATGGTCTGATACCTCTCCCTAATCAACGGAATCATGGAGGGCTTCCTACAGGTGCGGATTCGGAATTCACACAGAATTCTACATTTTTAGGTAATGTGCCAGCTTTTGTTAAGATAACCCAAACTAGTAACAGCATTCCCATCTGCAAAGGACACAGGAGCCCCACTCTCTTTAGCATAAAGTTTGGGTTGCTTTGGTAGGTGGATGAAAGCAACAAAACACAGAAGTGTGCAGGAAGAAGAGGAGACTTGAAGTGTTTGAAATGCATACTGTCTCATTTCTCAGAGAGGACACAGAGACGGCTTGATGGCACGCAAATCAGGTGTTTCTGTCTGAACCAGTCCTGCTACCCAGGCCACAGTCAACCATAAAGATTATCCAGAGAAATGATCTGCATCTGCATCTGTATCTGCTGGAGATTCCCTGACTGACCAGATTGTCACTGCTGCTGGGGCTGGGAGTGTGGGGTGGGAGGTAGATAAACAGAGAGAATCAGACAAGTCCAAGTGGCCAAGAACTGGTTGGAGTCCACCTTAACTGTTACCGTGGCCATATCTGAAGTTTCCAGAGCTGATGATGCTACATTGGAGGCCACCATTGTTCCGTGATGATATTGCAGTTGGTATATGATGCTAAGAATTAAAACAAGGAAACGTGGTAAGGTTCTTGCCAACAGAAATACAACGCTAATACAGGAGCACCTTCCAAGGGTTCATCTGAGAGTATACTGAATGGCCTGAGTATGTCATGTGATGTGATAAGGCAGAACTGGTTTCTCCATGGCCCACAAGGATTAAATTCTAGAATTCCTATGAGTTTGCTTGATGCATTGATAAGCCAAGGAAACCTAGGAGGGGATTTGGTGAAGCCACATGCCCTAGACATATGACAGCTAATTTTTGACTTAAGAAGAAAATGAATGACCTCCAAAATACATCAACAATTGTACCTCACAGATGTGCTGTGAGCTTGAAATGCTCACACATGTGCTGCATCTTGAAGACGGTAAATGCTAAAAACATTGGTATTATTATATTAATAGCTGCTAACCTTTTTTCCAAAATTTTGTAGGAGGTCATAAAGAAATTGGCAGCTCTGCCATTGCATGCAGCCTGCTGCCGATGACATTGTTGCCTTAATGGAGCACAGCCTACAGCCTCTTTGTGAGTAAAACTCACTTTGATTATGCCACTGGCGGCAGCCTTTTTGTGGCAGCTGAACACGTCCCTAACCGATACTACTTGCACTTACTCAATGCCATTCAAATACAATTTCATGTTTTGTTAGCACAGATAACATCAAATTGTCACTCTTATTGAAGGTGAAATTATTACCAACATCCCGCAGCAGATGACGTTGGGGAAAAGATGCTAGAAAAGTTTCCTAAATGAAGAAGGGTCTTGGAGAAGACCAGCGTTCTATCTCATAAGCATACCCTCGCAGAGTAAACTGTGGGGCACAGGGTTCTCTCTGTTACAATATCACTTGAAGTTTAGGAGTGTCTTTCCTTATAAATGTTTGGAAAAGTCCATGTTAGAGAAGGGTTTCCTTAATCCCAGAGAGTAAAATGAAAGAAGGCTTTGGACCCACAATCTCCTCCAATCAGTAAGTAGGTCGAGACAACCATAAGGCTGTAGACACAGGCTACCTTTCATGAGAAGGGAAGAATGACTTGGAGGTTGAAAGCCAGAACCCCGGAGGAGCTAGGGCCATGGAAAATCATTCCCAGGTCTTAAGACCCAATGAAAGGACTGCCTACCTGTACCAGCTGAACTTCAGAATTGCTATGGACCAGGGACTCATTCATGATTACCTCCTTCCTTTCTTTTGGAACAGCAATGTTTGTGTTTTGTTGGTGTGTTTGTGTGTTTGTTTGTTTGTTTGTTTGTTTGTTTGTTTGTTTGTTTGTTTTTTCTGTGTGTGTGTGTGTGTGTGTGTGTGTGTGTGTGTGTGTGTTTTGTGTGTGTTTTCTGGTTACCACATGCCCGTGTTGGTTGTATGCTGAATTCATAGGTCTTCATTCATAGGTCTTCAGATTAAAAGTGTAGTCGAGGACCAGTGCGCCCAAGGAGACTCATTCACACCTGGACCTAATTTAGATAACAATATCCAGGACTTTGAGCTGATGTTACAAGGGTTGGGTCTTTAAGAAGGAGGATTCTTGGGGTAGGGTGAGGATACTTTTCATGCAGGATGAGAGTGAATAATAGGAGGCCCGCAGACAGGCTGTGGCAGTCTAAAATATGTTCATAAATTCTCTTTTAAGCCCTTCAAAAGGGGGACCTCCATTCCCTTTTCCGTAAGCATAGGCCAGACGTACTGAATGATTTTGAAAACTAGAAGAAGGTGGAAGTTATAGTCAGTTAAAAACACTCTAAAGAGCAGATATTGTAGTTCCAATGGTGTTCTGATTAGGGGAAAATCGATGGAAGGGACAACTGGCCATTAGACGCTAGGATTCTATGAGTGGAAGAGATGAACATAAGCGAGAGAAACAAAAATTATATAAAATCAGGGAGGGGGAAAAACAGAAGAGACTCATACGTATGGAGAAGAAGTGAGGGTCACTGGAGGGGTTGTGGGAGGGGGGATGGGCTAAATGGGTAAGGGGCACTGAGGAATCTACTCCTGAAATCATTGTTGCACTACATGCTAACTAATTTGGAGGCAAACTTTAAAAAAATCAAAATAAATCAATTAAAAAAAAAAGCTAGAATTCTACACTATCAAAATTATCAATTAAATTTGAGAGTGGACTCAAGATATCTTCAGACGTGCAAAGACACAGAACATTCGATTCTACGCATTCTTCATTAGGAAGTTATCTGAAGGTGTACTCCAGCAAAACAAGGAGAGAAAAAATAAAGAAAAAATATGCTTAATAATAGGCAACATTAACAGAGTGTTTATTTTTGTGCCAGACACTGTTATGGGTTATTTTCATATATTATTACATATGAACCACACAACAAACTTATACAGTATATACAATTACCATTCTTATCTTCGAGAGGAGGAAACAGGATTATAAGGAAGCCAAATACCTCATCCAACAACCAACTTACACAGTTGGTAAGTGGAACAAGTAAAGTCTAACCCCAGGCCGTCTGGCTCAAGAGTCCAGGCTTTTAAATGCTCCCTAACTTCCCAGATAGCCATATTACCATGAAACCATGGAAACAAACTGGGAGCGTAGCAGAGGAAAATCACAGGAAGGAAGCTATGAAGCAGACCTACTGAGACACCGCCTACATGAGGCAGGAAAAGAGAAGGGTCCAGTGAGAGACCGCTAAGAGGTTAGCAGGAAGATGTCATAAAGTGGCATGATTTGAGAACACTGAAAGAGTGCAATAAAACAAAGAAGTGCATGCTAGGAATTTATCCAAGGGACACAGGAGTACTGATGCATAGGGGCACTTGTACCCCAATGTTCATAGCAGCACTCTCAACAATAGCCAAATTATGGAAAGAGCCTAAATGTCCATCAACTGATGAATGGATAAAGAAATTGTGGTTTGTATACACAATGGAATACTACGTGGCAATGAGAAAAAATGAAATATGGCCTTTTGTGGCAACGTGGATGGAACTGGAGAGTGTGATGCTAAGTGAAATAAGCCATACAGAGAAAGACAGATACCATATGGTTTCACTCTTATGTGGATCCTGAGAAAGCTAACAGGAACCCATTGGGGAGGGGAAGGAAAAAAAAAAAAGAGGTTAGAGTGGGAGAGAGCCAAAGCATAAGAGACTGTTGAGAACTGAGAACAAACTAAGGGTTGATGGGGGGTGGGAGGGAGGAGAGGGTAGGTGATGGGTATTGAGGAGGGCACCTTTTGGGATGAGCACTGGGTGTTGTATGGAAACCAATTTGACAATAAATTTCATATATAAATAAAAAAAAACAAAGAGTGCAATTAGAAAATTAAGGAGAACCAGAAAAACTCCATAAGACGGCCTTAGTCTGAATGAGCCAATTGAAACATGGCATGGTTTAAAGCACTGGTGGAATACAAAGAGAAAGGATCCATTTCACCTTGATGCTAGAGATGTCCTCATTCAGCAGGTCCAAGGACTCCTGGAAAAGTGTGGTAAATCTAATGTTTGCATACTATTTAATAATCCCAATAATTTAAACCATTTATTAGTTTTCAAGTTTTAGAATCAACCTTGAACCCTCTAAAGAGACTTGATTGCAGAGCATAACAGCAGTGTTAACAACAATGACAAACAGAAGCCCAAAGCTGATGGGAGACAGAGAAAAAGTGCAGCAAGGTTAAGGAAGACCTTTATCTTACACTGTAAGGAATGAAAAATGATAGTACAGGTAAGGGAAATAGGTCTCTATTTTAAAATTACATCTTGTGGGGTACCTGAGTGGCTCGGTGAGTTCACAATCCAACTCTTGATTTTGGCTCAGATGATGATCTCACAGTTCATAAGACTAAGATGAGCATTAAGTTCTGCACTGACAGCTCAGAATTCTCTCTCTCTGCCCCTATCCTGCTTGAGCATACTCTCTCTCTCTCTCTCTCTCTCTCTCTCTCTGTCTCTCTGTCTCTCTCAAATAACATACATTCATACATACATACGTACATACATACATACATATAAACATAGAATTATATCTTGTGATGGTTAATTTCATGTTTTAAATGGGCTAAGCCACAGGGTACCCAGATATATGGCTAAACAGTATTTCTAGTGAGTCAGTGAGGACATTTCTTAGTACAATTAACATCTGTATATCAGTAGACTAAGCAAAACATATTGCCTTGCCAAACACTGGGTGGCCTCAACTAATCGATTGAAGACCTGAATAGAACAAAAGGCGGAGTAAGAGAGAATCCACTGTGTCCATCTGACTGTCTTCAAGCTGCGATATTGGTCTCCTGACTTCAGGCTCAGACTTGGAATGGAACATACATCATCAGCTCTCCTGATTCTTAGGCTTTGGGAGTCTGCCTGGAACTGAACTACTCGATCTCCTGGGTCTGCCCTTCTCAGCCTCCGGAATCCTGTGAACCAATTCCCATTGATACTGAGTCTCTGGAGAACCCTAACTAGTACCTACATGTAACTTCATCCGTTATGTGTTTTTGCCCTCAGATCCAGTTCCTGCACTTCTCCTACAGACTGTGTTTCCTGTTTCCTTGCCAACTGGCTTCCAGAGGGCTTTGACCAATGGGTGTTTGATGGGAGAAAGGGAGGAAGGTATAAGCCCAGAGGTTTTTCTCTCTCCCGCTCACTTCCTACCAGTGATTTTATCTCCTCCAAATTCTAGCTTCTTTGCAAGAGCCTCTTCTCCCATGTTCTCAGTTCCTGCTAGGTATGGTTCTGAATTTCTCTAACTCTGCGGGTGGAAACAGCTTTCTGATGATACTAATTCCTGATTGCTTCGCCATCCTGTGTTTGGCTTCTGGGATTTCCCATCACGTGTGTAACTGTTAAAAATACCTATAGTGACTCACCGGCTGGCTGGACCTGACTGAAAGAGTATACAGATAGAAGTTCGGGAATATATCGGAAGGTGAGGAGAGAGAAGACAGGTGGCTTAAGCGACCTATACGTCAACGTCACATAGGAAGTCAGTAGACGGTGCTTAAAACTGACAAATCAATAAGCAGCAGTATAGTATATTACTTATCTTCATGAAGATTCCTAACAAAAGAATATAAACCTGGAACAGTTAAAAATATTGCCTCAAATAATGGAGACTGTAAAGACACCTGTGGTTGCCAGGAACTCAGGGGGGAAGGGAGAGATGAATAATCGTTGAAGCACAGGGAATATTTACAACAGTGAAACATCTTGTAAGACAGTGAAATGCTTTGAATCATGGCATTGTGCGTTTGTCAAAACTCAGCAAACTGCACACCACAGTGAATGCTAAGCTAAACTTCGGTCTTTAGTTAATAATAGTTTTCATATGGGCTCATCCGTTGTAACAAATGCACTACACTGACACAAAAAGTTTACAATAGGGAAAACTATGTTTTGGGGGGTAGGAGGGAGAACAGGGGAACTCTGCACTTTCCAGTCTTTTTCTGTAGACCAGCTTTTTACAAGCTGTTTTAGAAAATAAACTCCCTCAATGAAAGGGAGGCAGAGAGACCGAAGAGGAGGGAAGGAAAGAGGGAGAAAGGGAGCTACTTAAAAGTCATGGAGGAAACTTAAGTGTGGATTACTAAGTGAAGGGATCCAATACGAAAAAGCCATTTGCTTTACGTTTCCAACTATGATAACGTTCTGGAAAAACAAAACAAAACAAAAGAAAACAAAAGAAAACAAACCAATGACAAGGACGACAACAACAACAACAACAACAAAACACCTTCGGAGACAGTAAAAAGACCAGTGGCCATTAGGGTTTAGGGGGAGAGAGGAATTGGTAATAGGCGGAGCACCGGGCACTTTAGGGTGGTGTAACTATTCTGTATGATACTGCAATAGTAGATACATACCTTTATACATTTCTCAAAACTTATGAATCTATATAACACAAAATAAACCCTAACTGTTAGTTAATGATAATGTGTCTAATGATAATGTGTCAACAAGAATGGCTCATCCACCACTTATAATTAATGTATCCACATTAGTGCAAGGTACTATAGAACTACTGGGGGTGAGGAACCTGTATTTTTGTGCAATTTGTCTCTAAATCTAAAATTGTCCTTAAAAAATGGTCTGTTTAAAAAAACCCTGATTTAAAAAAAAAGAAAAAAGAAAACAAAAGAAAGTGTTGCCTCTGGGGAAGAGGTGTTCATGGGGGAAACAAAGCTTTTGATTTTTTATTGCAAGCCCTGATCTGCAATTTGGATGTTTTTTTTTTTTTTTTAACTACTTGTATACAATACTTGGATTGATATTTCTCAAATAAAAAAAAATCTGTACCCCTGCCAGAATAGATAACATGAAAAAGATAATATTTTAGCAAGTGTTGGCAAAGCTATCAAGTATTCAGAGCCCACAGGCACTACGCAGGCACTACTATAGAAAGAAGTTTGTGTAAATTGGTATAACCATTTTGGAAACACTTTGGAGGAACCTTACCAAAGCTGATAAGTTGGATGACATGTGACCCAGCAAATTCTCTCCTAGATAAATAAAGACTATTGTAAAAAGTGTTCACCAAAGGACGTGTCCTATAATGTTCACTGAAGCTTTATTCATAATTTCCCTAAGCCAGAACCTACCTAAATGTCCACCAAGAGTTGCAGAAATATTGTAAACTATTCATATAATGAAATTCTATCCACCAATGAGCAGAAAGGATCTATACATACAATACCATGAATATCACTAACATAAGTTTGAGTGAAAGAAGCTAGGTGTAGGACACATAATTCCATTTCTATATACTCCAAAAACAAGCAAAAGTTGTAGATTCTGTAAGAAGTCAGAATAATTGCCGACCCAAAGGAGAGATAGACCGTGAATGAAAGAGGCACAAGTGGTCCCTTGGGGTCCTGGTACCTTTTTTAATGAGTGCTGATTCCACAAGTATATTGAACTGGATTGCATCAAGCTGTGCTCAGAATACTTTTAATAATATATGTTCTTTTTTGCGTGCCTGGGTGGCTAGTCACTTAAGTGTCCAACTTTGGCTCAGGTCATGATCCCATGGTTTGTGAGTTCGAGCCCCGCATCAGGTTCTGTGCTGACAGCTAAGAGCCTGCAGCCTGCTTGGATCCTGTGGCTCCCTATCTGGCCCTCCCCTGCTCACACGGTGTCTCTCTCTCAAAAATAAACAAACATGAAAAAAATAATATATGTCCTTTTGTATGTATACTATACTTCAGTAATCTTATTTTAATCTGAGTGCAGACCCCTAAGTCACACCCTTTTTTCTCTACTGTCTCTTCTAAACATTTAAAGAATGAGTACTTTAATCTTCCTAGAAGATATATATATACATACACATGCACACAAAGAAAGAAAGAAATTGGCGGGAGGAGCCGGGAGGTGGGTGAACGGCAAAGAAACTCTAGCTTTATTACACAAGCATGGAACCAAATTCCTTTGGAGACGGTGGGGGTGGAATGGCTTCTTCTGACGACTTCAGAGCAATGAGGGAACAAGAGAGATCATGGATCTGCCCCTACAGTCCTGGAGACCTCTCAATCTGGGGTTAGGAAGAAAGGGGACCTCCCTTGCGGTCCAGGGGTCGCCTCCCTCCGCAGACCCGGTGCTGGGAGGCAGTAGAGGGCACAGCTGCCCCAGAGTCCCAGAAGGCGGCGCCGCATCCCTGGGGCGCGGGCCGGGACCGTCTGGTGCTTCTTCGCCGGTAAAGTGCACTAGGGGATGCGGGCCCGGCTCTCACTGGTTCATCCCTCCAGGCACAACCCGTCCCGGGGCTGGGAGGTCGCGCGGCTGTGGCCCGCATCTCACGCCCAGGCACTGGGACGCGGCGGAGTCTCACCACGGGTTCCAGGTTCACTCCCAGGACTTGGCGCGCTTGGCGCCGCGCTTCTGCCACGCTGCTCTCGACCCACACGTCGCCGACTACGCGGATGCTTGGCAAGGTGGTCAGCGTTGGGGTGGCCGCCCTCCCACTCTTCTCCAGGGTGCGGCCCCCGGAGCTGGGCCCGGGGGCCGTGGGCTTGCGGGGGCTGCTGTCCTCGCGGGACGGCGGCGGCGGGGGCGGCACCTTCCTCTGGCCGGCGGCGACCTTCCGGGCTCCGTGGCGCCTCCTCCTGGCAACTGGCCGGCGCCTCTGGAGGCGGGCCTCGGGGGGCTGGTGCCTGGGATCCGGGACCTGGGCCAGGAGGGAGGAGTAGCCATAGACGTCCTTGCTGCGCAGGATGCGGGGGGAGAACTGGTGCTTGAGGCTGCAGAAGTAGCTCCAGAGCTCCGCGTCTGAGCTCATGAACTCCGTGCTGCGGGGCACGAACAGCTTGAAAGCGTCGATCAGCTCCTTGCTGCTGTTGGCCAGCGACAGTGGCGATGGTTGCCACCGCGTGTACACCACTTTCTCCTCAGGCGCCTCCAGCGCGGCCCCTCCTGCAGCGCTAGAGGCTCCTCCCCGGGCGGCCGGGGCCAGGGCCTCCCGGGGCCTGCGCCGCCGCCTCTTCATGCGGCTGAGCAGGTGAGGCCGCTAGGGGCCGCCCGCGCTTGCCAGGTCTCGCCGCCGCCGCCGGGTCCTGATTAATTTCCTACCAGAAGCCAAATCAGGCAGCAGGCTGTGAGAGTTACACCGCAGTTGCTAGGAGACCAGGCGCTAGGAGACCATTGTGAGGTCACAATGTCTGCCTAACCTATCACTGCCTGCTGCCCAAAGCTGCCTTAGGTTGGGCTATGTTTAAGATTATGCCCTTGAGAAAGACCTGCACGTAATCTTACCCGAGAAGGCCCATAGTTCTTGATGAGTTCAAGAGGGTTGTCCTCGACGTGAATGCACTGGTGCCTCAGCCTCCATTAATTCCGTCCAACATGAGATGACACTTCGCGGTGGAGAGTACACACAACTTGTAATCAAACATGACTGTAAGAGGGTTTTAGCTAATTAAATGCCTTGTCATGCAACGCACTGAAACCCAAATTGAACTAACTACTCTACTCTTTCAAAAATACAGATACACTGTGCCTTGCTTAGGGTTCCATATGTGTGTTGCTATAGCTCACAGATCAGGAAGCTGCTCTTCACAGCAGCAGCAAACAGTTTGCCTAGTTAGTGTGCATGCTCACTTTCACGCAGCTTAGGGAAGACCGAGTCATTGTGTCCTTAAGAGCAAAGCGTTAACCAAATCTGCGTGAGTGGACATTAGGGCATTCAGTGCCACTAAAACCTATTCGGTACCTACCAATTCATGATATTTCAGGTAAGTCATACGCAAGGTAGTAAAAGACCGTATGGGATTCCAGGAACAGAAAACGTGTTACACCGTCCGTGTAAGTGCTTTTGAAAGCAACCAGCATGGTCCATCCATCATCACCACGTACACAAATAATTCACAAAATATTATAAGGACCACCTACCATGATCAATTGAAATCCACTTCCTCATGAAAGGATGACACCAAACTATGTGAATCAAGAAAAGGGATAAGTCATGGTAATAATCAGAAGAGACACTTGCCAAGGTCAACATGATACATGTCAGAGGCCTCTGTCTTTACTCAACTCCTTTTCTTAAACACACAAACCAAACTTTCCTCTACGCACCTTAAGCCAGTACTACCTCACGTTCAAAAAGTGCTGAAAATGGAAAGCTATCCTCATATTCAGTAAGAGCAACCCCTGGATTTCCTTTTTCATTAAAGGTAATTTATTTTCAAATTGGTTTCCACGCAACACCCAATGTTCATCCCAACAGTGCCCTCCTCAATGCCCGTCACCCACTTTCCCCCAACCCTACATCAACCCTCAGTCTGTTATCAGTATTTAAGAGTCTCTTATGGTTTGCCTCCCTCCCTCTCTATAACTTTTCCCCCGCATCACTTCCCCCATGGTCTTCTGCTAAGTTTCTCAGGATCCACACATGCATGAAAACAAATGGTATCTGTCTTTCTCCGCCTGACTTATTTCACATAGCATAATACCCCCCAGTTCCATCCACGTTGCTACAAATGGCCAGATTTCGTTCTTTCTCATTGCCAAGTAGTATTCCGTGGTATACATCAACCACAACTTCTTTATCCACTTGTCAGTTGATGGACAGCTAGGCTCTTTCCATAGTCTGGCTGTTGTTGAAAGTAGTGCTATAAACATTGGGGTACATGCGCCCCTATGTCTCAGCACTCCTGTACCCCTTGGGAAATTCCTAGCAGTGCTATTGCTGGGTCTTAGGGTAGATCTATTTTTAATGATTTGAGGAACGTCCACACTGTTTTCCAGAGTGGCTGCACCAGGATGCATTCCCACCAACAGTGCAAGAGGGTTCCTGTTTCTCCGCATCCTCACCAGCATCTATAGTCTTCTAATTTGCTCATTGTACCCACTCTGACTGGCATGAGGTGGTATCTCAGTGTGGGTTTGCTTTGGATTTCCCTGACGAGGAGTGCTGTTGAGCATCTTTTCATGTGTCTCTTGACAATCTGGATGTCTTTTTTAGAACAGTGTCTGTTCAAGTCTTCTGCCCTTTTCTTCACTGGATTATTTGATTTCCGGTTGTGGAGTTGGGGAGTTCATTTTACAGGTTTAGGATACTAGCCAATTATCCAGTATGCCTTTGCACACATCTTTTCCCATTCGTTCAGATGCCTTTTAGTTTTGTCGATTGTTTCCTTCATTGTGGAGAAGATTTTTATGTTCATGAGATCCCAATAGTTCATTTTGCTTTAAATCCCTTGCCTTTGGAGATGTGTCAGCTAAGAACGTGCTGACGCTGAGGTCAAAGAGGATGTTTCCTGCTTTCTCCTCCAGGGTTTGATGGTTTCCTGTCTCACATTCACGTCCTTCATCCATTGTGAGCTTATTTTTGTGAGTGGTGTAAGAAACTGGTCTAGTTTCATTCTTCTGCATGTTGATGTCCACTTCTCTTAGCACCATTTGTTAAAGAGACTGTCTTTTTTTCCATTGGATATTCTTTCCTGCTTTGTCAAAGATTAGTTGGTCATACGTATGTGGGTCCAATTCTGGGGTCTCTATTTTATGCCATTAAGTCTATGTATTTGTTTCTGTGCCAATACCATGCTGTCTTGATGGTTATAGCTTTGCGGTAGAGGCTAAAGTCTGGCATTGTGGTGCCTCTCACTTTGGTTTTCTTCTTCAGTATTACTTTGGCTATTCAGGGTCTTTTGTGTTTCCATACACATTTTATGATTGTTTGTTCCATCTTGGAGAAGAGTGCTGGTGCAATGTGATTGGTGCTGCCTATAGGGTGAGGACTGCGTTGGGTCGTATTGACATTTCGCCAATATTTATTCTTCCAATCCACGAGCATGGAATGTTTTTCACTTTCTCTGTATCTTCTTCAATTTCCTTCACAAGCCTTCTATAGTTTTCAGCATACAGATCTTTTACCTCTTTGGTTAGCTTCATTCCTAGGTACGTTATGACTCTTGGTGCATTGTAAATGGGATCCGTTTCTTTATTTCTCTTTCTGTTGCTTCATTATTGGCGTATTAAACGCAACCAATTTCTGTACATTGATTTTGTACCCTGCAACATTGCTGAATTCATGTATCAGTGATAGAGGACTTTTGATGGGGTCTGTCCGAAATTCCATGTATAGTGTCATGCCATCTGCAAAAAGTGGAAGTTTGAACTCATCGTTGCAAATGATGATACCTTTAATTTCATGTGCTCTCTGATTACTGATGCTAAGACTTCCAACACTATGTTCAACAACCGGGGTGAGAGTGGACATCTCTGTTTTCTTCCTGATCTCAGGGGGAATGTTCTCAGTTTTTCCCCTTTGTGGACGATATTTACTGTGAGCTTCTGATAAATGGCTTTTATGATGTTTAAAGTAGTTTCCTTCTATCCCAACTCTCTTGAGGGTTTGTATTAAGTAAAGATGCAGTATTTTCTAAAATCCTTTTTTCTGCGTCCATTGACAGTGTACTATGGTTTTTATCTTTTCTTTTATTAATGTGATGTAGCACAATGATTGATTTGTGAATATGGCACTAGCCCTGCAGGCCAGGAATGAATCCCACTTGATCGTGTTGAATAATACTTTCTATATGCTATTGAATGTGATTTGCTAGTATCTTGGTGAGAATTTCTGCACCCCTATTCATCAGGGATATTGGCCTGTAATTCTCCTTTTTTTGTGTGTCTCTGTCTGGTTTGGGAATCACAGTTTGCTAGCTTCATAAAATGAGTCTGGTAGTTTTCCTTTCATTTCCATATTTTGGAACAGCTTGGGAAGGATGGCTATTATCTCTGCTTTAAATGTCTGCTAGAAATCGCCAGGGAAGCCACGTGGACCAGGACTCTTATTTATTGGGAGATGTTTGATAACTGAATCAATTTCCTCACTAGTTATGGGTCCGTTCATATTTTCTATTTCTTCCCGTTTGAGCTTTGGAAGTGTGTGGGTATGGAGGCATTTATCCATTTCTTCCAGGTTGTCCAGTTTGTTGGCATAGAAGATTTTATAGTGTTTACTGATGAATGCTTGAATTTCTGAGGGATTCTTTGTAATAATTCCATTTTCATTCGTGATTTGACCTATTTGGGTCCCCTCTCTTTTCTTTTTGAGAAGCCAGGCTAGACGTTTATCAATTTTGTGTATTTTCTCAGAAACACAACTCTTGGTTTCATTGATGTGCTCTACTGTTTTCCTTTAAACTCCATATTGTTTATTTCTGCTCTGATCTTTATAATTTTTCTTCTTCTGCTCGCTTTGGGGTGTCTTTGCTGTCCTGCTTCTAGTTCCTTTAGGTGTGCTGTTAGATTTTGTATTGGGGATTTTTCTTGTTTCTTGAGATAGGCCTGGATAGCAATGCTTCTTGTCGTCGTCGTCGTTGTTGTTGTAGTTGTTGTGTTTTGTTTTGTTTTTGTTGTTCCCTGTCTGGACTGCCCTTGCTGCATCCCGAAGGGTTTGCATTGTTGTATTTCATTTTCATTTGTTTCCTTATAGCTTTTAATTTCTTCTCAAGTTGCCTGGTTGACCCATTTATTCGTTGGTGGGATGTTTTTTAACCTCCATGCTTTTGGAGATTTTCCATCTTTTTTCTGCGTTTAATTTAATGTCCCCTGCAATTACCACATTCTTATCAACAAGGTTCTGTATGTTTTTAATTAATTGTTTATATATTTGTGTGTCTCTGAATTCGGTGGGTAGACATTTAAAATTTGTAGCTCTTCCTGATGGAGAGACCCTGGAATTAATATAGAAAGCCCTTCGTCATCTTTTGTTACAGCCTTTAATTTAAACTCTACTTTGTATGATATAATTTGGCTACTCCAGGTTTCTTTTGACCTCCAGTAGCATGATAGATAATTCTCCATCCCCTCAATTTCAATCTGAAGGTGTCCTCATGTCTATAAGCAGTCTCTTGTAGACAGCAAATAGATGGGTCTGTTCTGTTTTTTGTTTTTGTTTTTTCTATCCATTCTGATACACTATGTTGTTTGGCTGGAGTATTTAGTCCATTGAAATTCAGTATTATTATGGAAAGATATGCGTTTAGAGTCATTGTGATGTGTGTAGGTTTCATGCTTGCCGTGGTGCACCAGTTTCCTTTCCCACCAACAGTGAGAGAGGGTTACTCTATCTCCATATCCTCACCAGCATCTGTGGTTTCCTAAGTTGCTCATTTTAGCCACACTGACTAGTGTGAGGTGGTATGTCAGTGTGGCCTGATGTGTATTTTCCTGATGATGAGTGATGTTGAGCATCCTTTCATGTGTTTTTGGGCCATCTGGATGTCTCTTTTGGAAAAGTGTCTATTCATGTCTTCTGCCTATTGTTTCACTGTATTACATTTTCCAGGTGTGACTTGGGTAAGTTCTTTATACATTTTGTGTAGTAAACCTTTATCTAATATGTCATTCGCAAACATCTTCACTCCTTCCATCGGTTGCCTTTTAATTTTGCTGATTGTTTCCTTTGCAGTGCCGAAGATTTGTATCCTGACCGGGTCCTGATCATTCATTTTTGCTTTTCATTCCCTTGTCTTTTGAGACATGCCAAGGAAGAAATTGCTGCAGTTGAGGTCAAAGGGTTTTTTTTCCTCTTTTCTCCTCTAGTGTTTTGATGGTTTCCTGTCTCACATTTAAGGCTTTCATCCATTTTGCCTTTATTTTTGTGCACGTTGTAAGAAAGTCATCTAGGTTATTCTTCATCATGTTACTGTTCCGTTCTCCCAGCACCCTTTGTAAAGAGGCTGTCTTCTCTCCATTGTATTGTCTTTCCAGTTTTGTCAAAGATTAGTTCACCATACAATTGTGGGGCCCCTTCTGGGTTCTCTTGCTGTTTCATTGGTTCATGTGCCTGTTTTTGTGCCAAAGTCATACTATCTTAACGATTACAGCTTCATAGGAGAGGCGAAAGTCTGGGCTGCCTCCCACTTTGGCTTTCTTTTTTAAAGTTAACTTTGACTACTCAGGTTCTTTGGTTGTTGTGTGCAAAGTTTCAGATTGCTTGCTCTAGTCTGGAGAAGAATGTTGGTACAATTTTGATTGGTATTGCATTAAATGTGTAGATTGCTTTCGGTAGTATTGACATTTTAACAGTATTCATTCTTCCACTCTTTGGCATGGATTGTTTTTTTTTTTTTTCTGTATTTGATGTGTCTTCATCATTTTCCTTCATACATTTTCTATACTTTTCACTGTACAGATCTTTTACATCTTTGGTTAGTTGTCTTGCTAGGTATTTTACGGTTCTTGGTGAAATTGTAACTGGCATTGATTTCTTGACTTCTCTTTCGGTTGCTTCCTTATTGGTGTATAGAAATGCAATCAGTTTCTTTACACGGATTTTGTATCCTGTGAGTTTGGTCAATGCATGTATCAGGTCTAGCAGCGTTTTCATGGAGTCTTTTGGGTTCTCCGCGTTCACTCTCATGTCATCTTTGAAAGGCCAAAGCTTGACTTTCAATGATATATGTTCAGTCAAGTGTAGTTAAAAAGAATTTACCCTTTGGGCCCTATGTTAACTTCATAATTGCACAATAAGTGACAAATAAGCAAGAACTGTGCATGTTATCCCAGATTAGAATTGGTAACTGGAATCTAACTCTTTAAAACGTATTGAATCCCTCATGATATGGAGAGAAGTATGAAACATCTAACTTCACCCAGTGCACACGTGTGTATTTGTAAACACATATGCTAAACAGCAAAATTGTAATACTCGTGAGGTTTGCCAAATTTTACATGTTCATGGTACAGATAATATTGTTTTACCGTCTTTATGGTAGCAGCCCCAATAAGACATTTGGAATCAACGAGAGAATCCAGAACCTACAGGGTACATTCTCCATGCACTATTCTGGCTTTCAAATAAATGAACAAATGGAATTAAAAAAAATAGATTGCACTGGTAATCCTGTTTATTGCAATGGTGCAATAACTTTTTATGGACTCTAGCCATACTAAGAGTGCACGTGAATAGGTGTTGGAAATAACACACTTTATTTGACATGACCAAACTCACTAGAAACATATACTTTCAAAAACTTTTTAATATTCATTTTTTCAGATACTCTATAAGGCCCAATAACTTATTACTCCACATTGAGAAGAGCAAAGGTCGACATGGTGAACTTTGCACGTGTTACAATGGCTATCACATAATATTTTTTGATATCCTAGTATTTAAAAATTTTTTTTTCAACGTTTATTTATTTTTGGGACAGACAGAGACAGAGCATGAACGGGGGAGGGGCAAAGAGAGAGGGAGACACAGAATCGGAAACAGGCTCCAGGCTCTGATCCATCAGCCCAGAGCCCGACGCGGGGCTCAAACTCACGGACCGTGAGATCGTGACCTGGCTGAAGTCGGACGCTTAACCGAATGCGCCACCCACGCGCCCCGTGATATCCTAGAATTTTAAACAACTATACAGCTGCACGGCTCATGCAAGGTATTTAAACCTTGACATATTTTAGCTTTCTGTTTTTCATTATTTAATCGTTTTTTCTAGAATTAGCTTTTGCTACAATTGCATAACTACTAACTTTGGTAATGGACATCCAACGTTCCAGTTTATCTGTTTGTTTTTTTTTTTTATCAGTGATGAAAATCAATCTCTATGTCATTGACTTTTCAATTAACCATGGCTATGTTTTAGGTCTTTTATCACTGCAATGATAAATTTTCTGTTGTCTTCTATACCTTTTTTGAAGCCCAGTGATTAATCTTATGACTATGATTCTACCTTCTTGTTGTTATACTGCTTTTATCTATTTTGATCAATTCTTTAACGGTCACTTCTTCCTGGAATTTCGTCTGAGGGGAATTCTTGCGTTTCATCATTTTGGATAGTTTTCTATCCCTTATGTGTTTTAACGTTGTTGTTGTTGTTGTTGTTGTTGTTGTTGTTGTTGTTGTTTTGCTTTGTTTTGTTTTGTTTTATGTGCTCTGCACCTGAGAGCACTGCTACTTTAAAGTGGGCTCATACCCTCTCCATGGCCTGGCCCTTCAGGACGTGTGTTTTGGAAAGTGTTACTTGCTTCGTGTTGCTATGACTTTTGTGTTTGTGTTCTCATCTCAGAGTGATTTTTGAAAATCCCACGAGGTGTGCTTTGATGTGTTCCTTGAAGTACCAAATGAAGTAATTGGAGGCTTGCTCTATCTTGACAGGGGTTAAAACACGTTAAGTTGCCACAGATGGGTGTTCTTGCCCTTCCCAACAAAGGGGGTTACTCCTGGTAGTGAGATCCTGGAGATGTGATGGCGCCAAAGCCCCGGCGCCACAGAGACAGCTCCTCTGAAAAGCTCTAGGCAGCTGCACTTATGAAAGCCGCTCATTTTCTGATTTCCCAGAGGTTACCTTGGGCAAAATTGTGGATTTTGTAAATTACCTGGCCCCATCGATTTCTTCTACCAGCCAGATCTTAGATTGTAGGAAAATGATACCTCCGATTTTGCTTTTCCAATTTCTAAAGGGGAAGTATAACGCCTATGTCCAGTATAGCGGTGAGATTATAGGTAATGCCTGTAAAACGTGTGGAAAAACTCCTGGCACATTACACTCCATAAACACTGTATTTTGTTTTGATTTCCTCATAGTTGTCACTACATCCATACAAACTGTATCTCCAGGGTGGGGTCTTATGTAGGTCAAAATGTAAGCTACACCATAGAAGCTATCAACGAGACAAAATGTTTCTCCTATGCGTGAGGACGTGACCCTTCCCTTTTTGTATATGTATACTAAATTTGGTGGTAGAGATTATTGAAATCCTGAATGTGTATTGCAGTCTAGCACGCCGGGAGATAGTTAAACATCCCCTATTTCAGGCATCGTGGATACTGTTATTGAACACCTTAGGTGTCAGGTGCTATTAGGTTCAAGTACACAGTGATAATCCAACATGCACGCTCCATATATTCAGGATGTTTCAAATCTTAGCTACAAATGGGACAGGTGTAATTACAACGTGTGGCAAATGCTGTTAAATAAAAGACTAAATGTTCTGAGAAGGAATGGCACAGGGGACAAAGTGTAGATTACAGGATTGGCCAACAAAGGTTTCTTGGGGAGAAAAGTCCTTTTTTCAAACTTGGAGCCGTAGCAAGAACTGGTAAGGAAACCAGCGAACACAAAATGCATTCTAAGCGGAACCTACGTGGGTCTAATTTGAGCAACCTGGAGAAGAGACCGTCCCGGTCACCTAATGAAAGGAGAATCAGGAAAGATGGCATTAGAGGGGTGACAAGGCAGGATTGCCAACGTCTGGTGGTCACATTACAGATTCTATGTGTCATTTTGAGTACAGTGGGGACTACAGTGTGGTCGTAAGCAAAGGAATGAACTGCTCAGATTCAGGAGTTTTGGATTGCATTCCAGATGCAGTGAAAAGAATGAACTGGGATTTTGGTGGGAAGGGAAGGTCAGCATGGGGCTAAGAACGAAAATGGAGAGTAGGCGGAAGGTGGTGAGAAACTAGCTGGCTTGGCCTACGTTGGAGGTGGAGTTGAGAGCCCCTGCTGCTGAGTGGATCACAGGAAAGACGTTGAGGAGGGGAGGACTGACAATGAGTCTCTTTCCCTCTTGAGCCACTGAATACAATGCCCCATTAAGAGAGAAACACAAGAGGGGTCTTAAGTTGGTCATGGATTTCAATTGATTGTTGATTGAGTATTAATTCATATGCTTAGAGAATTTTGCTTAGAATTTTATCTTTTCATTGTTTTCTTTCTATAACTTGCTTCGTTATTACCATCTTTAGTTTCTAACGGATGGTCTCCAATTCTTCGCTGTCACCAAGAGCTTCTTACATAAGAGTATGGACATGATGGGTTATGTAGGTCCATCATCTTCTACCCAGTCTTTGTCATCGTCACAAATACTTAATGGCCATTGTTGTAGAAGAACCTCAAGCTCCAACAGTGTTGTTCTCACTGTTCTCGGAATGCCTGCCCCTCCTTTATTCCCTCACATTTGCTTTTGTCTCCTTTGTCTTCCTCCTTTCTGCCTGCCAACTAGAAATTTGGTCATCCTTTAAGATGCTTTGTGCTATGCCTCTGAGACGCCTTTACTGATCACCTCGGCTCAGTGGACTTCTCCTGCTACATGAAACTTGACCTTGAAGTCTCACTGTGCTTTGTATGGTGTTTGGGTTTTTTGTACCCTCAAATATTGAAAGTTTCTTGAAGGCAAGGATGCGGTCTTGCATGCTTTCAGAAACTTTTATAAAGAATCAAACATGGTCAAAGTTTAGAAATCTTTCTTGGTGAAGCTGTTGAGTCAACGTCAAATCAGATGGGAGGGTGTCTGCTAAAGGAATAACACTGGACTGTTTGAAACTATCCTTGATATGTTGAATAGACCTAATAAATTTATGAATTGACACATTTTATTTATTTAACTGATACTAGACTAAATCATTTATTTGAAACGTTACTTTATGATTACGGCAGTCTTAAGTTTATTGCAGAAAATTTAGAAAATAAACAAGAAAGAAAGAAATATGGTCATAAGTCAAACACCTGGAGATAAGCATATGTAAACACGTTTTTTATGTTTATGTATTTTTGGCACAGAGAGAGAAGGAGAGAGAGATGAGCAAGATGGGGGATGGGAGGAGAGAGAGAGAGATAGAGAGAATCATAAGCAGGCTCCACGCTGTCAGTGTGGAGCTTGATCGCACACACAGTGGAATCATAACTGAGCTGGAATCAAGAGCCAGATGCTTAACCGACTGAGCCATTCAGGCGCCCCTGGAGGTAAGCACCTCTAACACTGTGGTATAATCATCAGGGAAGAGGTATATGTACATGCATTAACCAAAATTTGCTATGTACCTGTGAATCCCATTTTTGGTCCTCTAGTGATACGAGCATTTCGCTAAGTCACAAATGTTCTGTAGGGCTATGAATTGTAAAGGCCTCATAGCATGCCATAACTTATTTAAAATAATTTTTTTAATATTTATTTATTTTTGAGACAGATAGAGACAGAGGATGAACGGGGGAGGGGCAGAGAGAAAGGGAGACACAGAATCCGAAGCAGGCTCCAGACCCTGAGCTGTCAGGACAGAGCCCAAAGCGGGACTCGAACTCACGGACCCTGAGATCATGACCCGAGCTGAATTAGGATGCCAAACCGACTGAGCCATCCAGGTGCCCCATGCCATAACTTATTTAAACACGGCTATTGATCATTTAGGATGTTCCATTTTCTTGCTTCGAATAGTTGCTACAAGTAGAATTAGCTTTTCATGGTGTAGACACACTTTAGTAAATGTCAATTAAAAAATAAAAAGAACTGCAGCCTGTAATGTGAGGCGGAGGAACAGGTATTACCAGATTTCGCTTCACCTTGTCTATTGCTGGCAGTCTTTACACCCTTCTCTCCCTCAACTCTTTTTCTCCTACTTGACCCACAACTTCCACCTCTTTATTCCTCCTTCTTCTCATCCTCGTTTCTCTGTCTATGCTGGCCTCCTTGCTTCCCATCAGTACACACGTTCACCCTCCTGCCTTGGGGAATTCATGGGTCCTTCTGCCTAGATCACCTTCCTGTCAGCAGGTAGTTCTCTCATTTCCGTGAGGTATTTATTCAACTGACACCTTTTTCAGTAGAGCCCTCTGTGTCGAGTATTTCACCCTGTCTAGTATTTCACACCCCTCCCCCAATGCTTATATCCTCTCCAAGATGTATTTACTTGTTTTTTCCCCATTCATTATTCTCTACCATAGTTTCTAGTTCCATTATGTTTGTCAGTCTCCCCGACTGGACTATTGAGCACCAAGAACGCAGTGATCCTTGCTCCTTTGGTTCCCTAGTGGATCCTCAGGGCGTAGACTCTGTTGTCTCATTCTAAATGCTTCAAAAGTATTTACTGAATGATTCAATGAATCAACATCACTCCTTCTTTCTTAAGAATGTTTTATAGGGGCGCCTGGGTGGCGCAGTCGGTTAAGCGTCCGACTTTAGCCAGGTCACGATCTCGCGGTCCATGAGTTCGAGCCCCGCGTCGGGCTCTGGGTTGATGGCCCAGAGCCTGGAGCCTGTTTCCGATTCTGTGTCTCCCTCTCTCTCTGCCCCTCCCCCGTTCATGCTATGTCTCTCTCTGTCCCAAAAATAAATAAACGTTGAAAAAAAAAAAAAAAAAGAATGTTTTCTAATTTTGTACTTTACACTTACATCTATGATCCATTTGAGTGAATGATTGTATAAGTGATGAATTTAGGTCAAGGCTTCTTTTACTTAATTCATTAATCAATGAAATGATTGATTAAACAATTTATTACTTAGTTTATTGATTACCATTGCATACGAACACTTAATTGTTCCCGTAACACTTGTGAAAGACTATCTCCCTTTTTCTGTTAGGTTGGCTATATGTCATTATCAGAAGTTGGGTGAGGATGCTTGTGTATGGGGTCAGTTTCTGGATTCTCTGTTCTATCTCTTGATCTGTGTGTCCATCTTTCTTCAATATCACACTGCCTTGATTACTGGACGTTTATAGTAAGTCTTAAAATGGTGCAACATGAGTTCTCCAACTTGGTTATTTTTCAGAGCTGTTTGGCTGTTCTCGTTCCTTTGTCTTTTCACACATATTTTAGCATGAGATTGCTGATATCCACAAAAAAATCCTGGGATGTCGCCTGGGATTATGTTGAATCTCTAGATCAAGTTGATAATTGACATGTTACTAGCGAGGCTTCCATGGATAGATACGGCATATCTCTCCATTTATTTATATCTTCCTTGATTTACCCAATCAGCCTTCTGTGGCTTTTCACGTACAGATCCTGTGCATGGTTGTTAGACTTAAATGTAAGTATTTCAATGTTTGGTGTGATTTTAAATGGTTCTTCAAAAAACAGTTCATATTCTAATTGTTCATTGCTTATGTATAAAAATGAGACTGAATTTTATATATTGACCGTTTATTCTGGGGCTTATTTAATTATGTTTGAGTTCTAGAAAACTGATACATACTCCTTAGAATTTGTTTCATGTTGATAATCACATGATTTAAGAGTTGAGGCAGTTTTCAGGGCACCTTGATGGCTCCATCAGTTGACTACCAGACTGCTGGGTTCAGCAGCTCAGGTCATGGTTCTATGGTCAGGGGATTGAGTCCCGTTTGGGGTTTTGTGCTGAGCATGGACCCTGCTTAAGCTTCTCTCTCTGTCTTACCCTCTGTCTCTTTCTCTCCGTGTCTCTGCTCATTCTCTCTTTCCAAAATACGAATTGAAAAATCAATAAATAAAAGAATCGAGGTACTTTTTATTTTTACTTTTCCCAATGCGAAGGCCTTTTCTATGCATTTTTCTGTACATGGCACGCTTGTAATCAGGGGAGGTACTGGTGTTTATGTCGATTTGTACATAGGACTGGCTGATTCCCTGCTTTTATTGTCTCCTTCCTTGGACTTCTCCCAAACTTTCCCCAATCAAATTAGGATTCAGAGGGACCCTATTCTCGTTTCGGTTCAAGATGGCTGTGTAGGAAGGCCTTGAACTCAACTCCTCCAAGGTGAAAGAAGGTTTCAACTACCTCCACATCGACCTTAAACTTTCTAATTGATTCACTTTTTCTTTCCAGCTTCTCTCTTTCTTTATGTTTATGTATTTTTGAGACAGAGGGAGACAGAGCGCAAGTGGGGGGCGGGCAGAGAGAGAGGGAGACATAGAATTGGAAACAGACTCCAGGCTCTGAGCTGTCAGCACAGAGCCCAATGTGGGGCACGAACCCAGGAGCCATGAGATCCTGACCTGAACTGAAGTCGGATGCTTAATCAGCTGAGCCACCCAGGCGTACCCTCCCCACTCTCAGGTTATATCTTAATTCAGGATCCTGAAAGCAAAGTATCATCTCATGGGAACTGAAACTACCCATCTAGCAATAAGGACTCCCTGAGCCAATAAGACTCCACCCTCAAGCCCAAGACAATGACCAACCTGACCTTAGTGACCATCTGTGTGTACCTACCTCTTTTTGTCCCACATTTTCCTTACATAAGCCTGGAGATATTTGGAGCACTTTACAGAGAGTCTTTGATGGGAGTCTGTTGTATCTCTGGTGTTGGCCTCTGAATAAGTTCCCCATTTGTTTCACCTCCACTAGTTCCTTTGAATTGCGATTTTGTCAATAATGAGTAGCCAAACCTCACCTTTTTTGGGTCCCCTGGAGCGAGCTGCTCTTATGCCTGAACTCCATGACTACATTTTCTGGTGAACCAGCCAGAAGGTGTACTTCCAATTGGTCCAGCTCCCTGGGGATTGTACCTATTGATATAACAATTCCTCCTGAAGAGCTGAGGACTGACTGCACAGAAGGTGCCTAACAAAACATAGAAAATCAAAAGACAACAGCAAGACAGTGAGACAGTAACAAAGGAAACACTCACCCCTAACGTTGCCAAGGGCAGTTGGGGAAGGAACAGAAACAGACTCCTCTGTCCTTGGGCAGAAAACAGAAAGAAAAAAAAACAACACTGCAGTTTGAAAAGAACAACTGTCATATAAAAGAGAGCATTAGAACTCTGTCAACGTCAGAGGAGGCACAGGAGTTCTCTCTGGGTCATAGAGACAGGAGAGTGGCAGGGTTACATTTTACATCCACATTTTTTCCTGTTTACTTATTTTTGAGAAGCAGAGAATACAAGCAGAGCAGGGGCAGAAAGAGGGGGACAGACGATTCAGGGAAGGCTCTACACTGACAGCATCCAGCCCAATGTGGTTCTCAAATTCATGAACTGTGAAATTATGACCTGAGCTGATGTCAGATACTCGAACCACTGAGCCACCCAGCTGCCCCACATTCTCCATCCACCTTAAATGCATACACCAGAACAGGGTCCAGTTGCTGCAGCTGGCCTGTTGCCTCTCTAGGTTCCAGGCCCACAATACACACCAGCCCCAATTGCACTGGACACACACACACACACACACACACACACACACACACACACACACACGACATGCTTTTTTCCCCCCTTAATCAATGCAGTTGAAAGAGCAACTAGCATATAAAAAGAGCCATTCGTGGACTGTAACCCACCTCAGCTCCCACGGCCCCTTCAGGGCACCCATCTGTGGAAAGTCCTGGTACACCATAGTTTATATCCACTTCAGTTTCAACTATATTGGCAAGGTATCCTCTGCATGTACAGCCCCAGGTGCCTTCAGCTTGTACACACTTTAGCTTCACTTATCTTGCCCAGGAATCGTTTGCATAGAGACATCGAGGACATCCTGACCCCCAGACTGCTTATGTTCTAGCCACCCTGTACAGGGTACCTGTACACAGCACCCCAGCATGCCTCAACTTGCATTCAATTCAGTTTCAGCTGTCCTGCCATTGTACCCTCAACACACAGAATCCTGGGACACCCCAGTCTGTGTTCACTTCAGCTTTAACTATCCTGACAGGGCGCCTGCTATGTAGATAGCCCCAGGATTCCCGGTCCATGCAAGCCACGGCTTCAGCCAGCCAGCAAATGTCACCAACTTGCACACAGTGTCTACCCAGGGGGACAATCATGTATAAGACAATTCCTTCAAGTGTAGGAGAAGTAGCTACTCTGCCAGTCTATAGAAACAAATGCAGAAAGGGGCGCCTGGGTGGCGCAGTCGGTTAAGCGTCCGACTTCAGCCAGGTCACGATCTCGCGGTCCGTGAGTTCGAGCCCCGCGTCGGGCTTGGGCTGATGGCTCAGAGCCTGGAGCCTGTTTCCGATTCTGTGTCTCCCTCTCTCTCTGCCCCTCCCCCGTTCATGCTCTGTCTCTCTCTGTCCCAAAAATAAATAAATGTTGAAAAAAAAATTTTTTTTTAAAAAGAAACAAATGCAGAAAGAGAAGCAAAATGAAAAGACAGGGAAATATGCTCCAAAATGAAGAACAATAAAAAACCCAGAAAAGAGCTGAAACGGAGGTAAGCATTTTGCCTCAATTAAATAAAGAATATAAATTAATAATGGTCAAGATGTTCGCCGGGCTACAGAGAAAAGACAAGAACTAAGTGAGACCCTTAATTAAGAGATAGCAAACACACACAAAATCAGAGATCAAGAAGATAATAGCTGAAAAAAAAGAACACTAGAGGGAATCCACATTAGAAGACGACATGAGGAAGGACATATCAGTGGATATGGAAGACAGATTAAGGGAAAGCACCGAAAAGAAACAGCAGAAAGATTTTTTTTTCTAATGAGGATAAGTTAAGGGATACTTTGGAAATATCAAGTGAGCAAAAATGCACATAATAGGGATTCCACAAGAAGGAAAAGGGGTACAAAAAGTATTTGAACAAAAGATAACTTAAGACTTTCCAAAACTAGGGAAGAAAACAGACATCTAGGACAAGAAGCACAGAGTTCCAAACATGATGAAACCAAGGAGCCCCACACTATGACACGTAATAATTAAAATGTCAAAGTAAAAGATTAATAAAAAATTTCAAAAGTTTTAAGAGAGAAGCAAAAGTTACCTATGATTTGAAAAACAGATCTCAACAAACAAACACCTAAAGTTGTCAGCCGATTTTTCAGCAGAAAGTTGGCATGCTGGGAAAGAGTGACATGGTATCTTCAAAGGCCTGAAAAGATAATCCCACGACCAAGAAACTTTACCTGGAAAGATTATCATTAACATTTGAAAAAAAAGAGATAAATAGTTTCTCAAACAGAAGATAAGGAAGTTTATCACCACTAATCAGCAATGCAAGAAATGTTAAGCAGGGAAATTCATACTTAGATATTACAGAATTATGAATAAAATATGTAAAATATGACAACATACACATAAAATATGGAGGAGGACTTAAAAAAGTCAGTTTGTATTTTATTTTACTAAAAAATATATGTTTTATTTCATGTTGGAGAGAGAGATAGAGAGAGAGAGAGTGTTAACAGGGAGGGACAGAGAGTGGGGGAGGCAGAGAATCTGAAGCAGGCTCCAGACTCTGAGCTGTCAGCACAGAGTCCAACATGCGGTTCAAACTCACGTATTGTGAGATCATGACCTGAGCTCGAAATCGCACACTTAACCGACTGAGCCACCCAGTTGCCCCAAAAGTTAGTCTTCTTAAATTTCTTGAATGTGTGTATATTTAAGTGACCACCAAATTAACATAGACTGCTGTTTCCTTGGGATGTTATATGTAAGCCTTGTGATAACAAACTCAAAACACAAAATACATGAAAAATAAGGAAAAAGAAAGCCAAGTGAAGCACAACACAAATTCATCTATGAGAAAGAAAGATACTACGGAAAAAAGAAACAGAACTACAAAAGCAACCGGGAAACAAACAACAAAATTACAATTAGTACATAACGATCAACAATTACTTTAAATATAAATGCCTGAAGTGCTCCAGTCAAAGTACATAGGGTAACAGGATGGATAAAAAAAAACACTCATCCATATGCTGCATAGCACAGACTCACTTCAACCTAGACACATACAGACTGAAAGTGAAGGGATGGAGATACATTTCCCACTCAAATGAAAGCAAACAACAACAAGGACAACAAAAATAACATGAAACTACAACAACAACTCAGAACCAGGTAGCAACACCTAAATCAAAACAAATAGACTTTAAAATCCTCAATAAAATATTATCAAACTCCACTCAACAACACGCTAAAATGATTACGTGGCTTTTATTCCAGGGAAACAAAGATGGCTCATCAAATCAATCAACATAATATCCCACCTCAACAAAACGGAGGGTAAACATCATATGATTATACCAATAAATGCAGAAAAAGCATATGACAAAACTTAACATGTATCATGGTAAAAGTTCTCAACAAAGTCGGGAGGGCGGACATGCCTCAACACATGAAAATATTATTTTATATATTGTTTATATTAGAAAGTTCACACCTAACATCTCAATGGTGAAAAACTGAGAGATTTCCCTCTAAGATCAAGAACAAGATAAATATGACTACTTTTGCCACTCTTGTTTCATATAACACTAGAAGTCCTAGCCACAGGAATCAGATAAGAAAAAAGAAATTAAATTCATCTACGTTTGTAAACAGGCTAAACTGTCACTATCCGCAGATGACGTAAGAATATGCATAGCAAACCCTAAAACTTTCCCCCCAAACTACTAGAAGTAATAAACGAATTCAGGAAGGTTGCAGATACGGAACTGATACACAGCAATTAGTAGGGTTTCTATATAATAATAATGAAGTCACAGAAAGAGAAATTAAGAAAACAGCACGAGTTCATAATTGCACCAAAACAAGAGAGAGAGTAAAATAGCCACGACTCAACTTATCCAAAGAAGTGAAAGACCTATAGTGTGAAAACCATAAGTCAGTGATGAAATTGAAGATGACACAAACAAATGGAAAGATATCCCATGATCATGGATTGGAAGAATTAATATCATTACAATGTCCATATTATTCATAACTCTCTACAGTTTCAATGCAATCCCTATCAAGATACCAAAGGCAGTTTTCACAGAACTGAAACAACTAATACTAAAATCTGTATGTGACCGCAAAAGACCCTGAATCGTGAAAATAATCTTGAAAGACAAAAACATAGCTGGAGGTATCAAAATCCCAGATTTCAAGATGTACTACAAAGCTTCAAGTAAACCAATTAGTATGGGTAGTGACACAAAAACAGACACATAGGTCGATGGGCAGAATAGAAAGCCCAGAAATAAACCCATGCTTATGTGGTAAATTAACCTATAACAAAGAGGCAAGAATAAACAATGAGGGAAAGACAGTCTCTTCAACAAAAGGTATTGGGAAACCAGGAAATCTACATCCAGGTAGCTGGGACCTACCCTAACGCAGGCCTGGGCTCTGGCTTTAAAGGCACCTAGCATGGACGTCTAAAAGAAATAACGGATTGGGGCCAATTACCATTGGAGAAAATCCTGAGTGGAAGTCACACTCTCTCCATGACATTTCCACGGCCTTGTTGGAGTTGGAGGAGGAGATCCTGAGACACTTTCAGTCTGTCCCACGCATACGTTTGGCTCCGCCCTTCCAACGGTAGCCCTGAACCATAAGGGCACATGGGCCCTCATTTCAGTCCTGCAGGGAAATCACATCACTGTGGGTGGTTGGACCAAAGGCACTTCCGGGGAACCAACCCTACCCCTACCCACTGCTCTGCCTCTAAGCGGGATCACCTTCTAAGGCTGAGAAAAGAAGCGGTGGGACATGGATTCCTCCTTTTTCTACCCTGTGTTCTCTTCGGGACCTCAGGAGATTGAATGCTGCCCACACTCACTGGCGACGACAGTGCTTTACTGAGTCCACAAATCAAACGCTAATCTCACCCAGAAACACTGTACAAATATCGCGAGAAAAAATGTTTAACCTTGGGCAACCCACGGCCAACTCAAGTAGACACGTAATAATAACCATCACAGGGTCATTCTTGTTTTGCTTCCCTTCCCTCATTCACCTCCTATTGCTAACTTTCAAGTTCTGAAGTCGTTGCTTTTTATATTCTGACCAGTGTATAGCGTTAAGAGAAATTCGAGGAAAGTTGTCTTGCGCAGGGACTAGTGTTTCAGTTGATATGAAAATGTTTTCGGTAAGGTAAGGGAAAAAGATCTTAGCAAGGGCACCAACATACTCCATGTTACTTTATCAGGGGTGGCTTTCCAAACCCTTAACACGCTCATGGGAAGGCAGTGTAACATGGGTGAGAGCATGCATGTTGGCATAGGAGCAGAGTTGGTGCCCATCCCAGCCACCCCACTCGTGTTTGTGTTATCTTGGACCAATTACTTAACATATCTGAAATCTGTTGCCTAATTTATAAAATGGAAATAATAACAAAGGGTCAAAAAGATTAAATGACACTATTGGCAAGGTGCTTAATCCAACACCTGACAACACGGAACAAGTGCTCCACGGATGATAGCCATCATTATCCTCATTTGAACAGCTAAGACAGGCTAATATTCTGTCTGGGGTCAGATACCTACGGAGGAATCTCAGGTCTTCTGACACTGATTCTTCAATTTGGAGGCAGCCCAGGGCCAGGATGGCTGAAAGAGTACAAGGAGGTAGACCAGTAAGCCAGTCCTCTATCCACCTCAAATTTGATAGTCCAGTTGTATATTCATCTCTTTCATTCCACTGAAAAAAAATGCAAATCCCTCCCTCTAGAAGAAATAACACACAGACGCTTGCATGTAATATTAAGTGTTAGGCTCTGTAAAAATGGCACATGCATCAACTCATTTAATCTCACAATGGCCCTTCATATGGGAGTCCTTATTCCAATTTCCAGGTGAGGAAATTGAGACCTAGGAAAGTCAAGTGCCTCCCCCATAACTTGTTTATAACCGTGTTAGACAACAACCCTAGACTCCTCCTCCATGTCCAGTGTGTTTTCTTCTGTGCCACAGTTTGTTCTATTCCCAGGCGAACACTGCTAAAGAATCATGTGAACAAAGCAGTAAAAAAAAAAATCATTTAAAACGTCTAGTTTTCACCCAAGCACTGCTTTCTGGGTGAGATTGGTGTGTTTCCTCTCTGAGAAACAAAGGTGAGAAATTCCAAACCTCGGCCTTTGTTACGGAATTATGAAGACCAGTAAAAATTAGTAAAGCTCACTGGCAGATTAAGCATTCCAAGTTGAAGACACTAGTTTCAATTCTCATATTATGTGTGTTAAAGTGGGAGCTGGGATTTCACATGGCGTTGACAATCGCCATCAATTCCTTTCTTCAAGATTTGACTGCATATTCTCATTCTTTCCTTTTTTTCTCTTTTCTAACTATACTTCCAATCTGCCAGCTCAATGCTAGTTTCTCCCTATGTCTAGCAATGGTCATTCTCCATATGTCCCCATTAAATCTATCATCAAAGGAGAATAAAAAGATGAAAGAACAAAGCCAGAGATTAAGACTCAATACTAAAATGTAAACTGGTGTTAACACGTCTACTTCCAGACAAATGTAATAACAAAAACCAGATTTATACTCCTTATGGAAGCAGCTAAATGCGTAGACAAAATATATAAGAAGCTGTTCTCAAAACATCAGACATGAGGCAGTGAAGGGCAGAGATCCTTGATATTCGGAAATAAGTGACATGGTTCCTATAGTGCCCTAGCTTATTGACTAGGCTGGGTTTTGAGTCTGTGGTATAGAGAGGAGGAAGCTGGCATAGCCCAACATTTTCCATGAATTGTGGAGGGAGTAGTCACTGATTCAGGAAGACTGCTATATTTCACAGAGCAGAGTACCAAAGAAGAGAAAGTTGTTCACAGAGAGAACTCCAGAGATCAACAGATGGTCTGCCTTGAGTATTCAATGGGATATTGATAAACTCTTGTGTATGAGGACACTGAGACCAGGGGAAGGAACAATAACCACTGCCATACAGGGTCAGGAATAATGCCTGACAGCCAGTGTGGAAGACCTCACAATGTACCTGCCATTTGGAAAATACTTGATTTTTGTGTCAGTGCTGGACAAAAATTATCCGTAAACTAAGTGCTGCCTGTGCCTTGCCCAAAATGTCTTTAAAGAAAGACCTGAAAGGATCAAGCTATTTGTAAGTAACTAAACCCTGTCCCAAATCAGAGACAAGGATATTTTTAGGAATCTAAAAGTATCCAGCATCTAACAGGCTAAAACTGACCATGTTTCGCAACCCATAAAAAATTATCGGGCATACAAAGAAGCAGGAAAATAAGACACGTAAGGAAGGGGAACTCAACTGACACTGACCCAGAAATTACACAAATGATATAATTTATACCTCCGAAAATTCAAATAGTTGTTATAACTATTACCAGTATATGCAAGAAATTATAGGGCAGAATGAGCATGTTAAATAGAGACATGCAAGTGGTATGTAAGACCTAAACCAAACTTAGCATGACAAAAGCAATGACTAAAATAAAAAATCTGGTCTATGTTTACTGAATGGAATTAAAGGCATATAGACAGTGCAGAAAAAAAGGTTGATGAACCTAAAGACATAGCAATGGAAATCGTCTGAAATGAAACACACAGACAAAATATGCCTGCAAAGCATCCAACATACATGTAATTGTATCTCCAAGGAACACAGACAAGAAAACTAATTTGAGTAAATAATGAAACGAATTTGAATTTATAGTTGTTAAGGTTGATGCAAACTAAAAATATATAGTTCCAATAAGGTCAATGAACCTCAAGGACAGGAAATATGAGGAAAACTACACCAAGGCACCCCACAATCAAATTGCTTTCATCCAGGGAAAGGGAGGGAAAAGATTTCTCATCAGAACACATGCAATCTAGAATACAGTATGATAACATTTTTAAAGTACCTAAAGAGGAAACCATTATGATCTGGGCTTAGGCAAACATTTGTTAGCTACACCACGAACAATATGATTCATTACAGAAAAAAATATGATTGGAATTTATCACACTAAAACTTTTGCTTTTCAAAGAACAAAGACTTTGAAATCACAAGACTGAGACTGGGAGAATATATATACCAGTCATCTATGTGAAATGGGACTTATATCTAGAACGTATGGGCAATCTGCAAGATTCAATATTCTGAAGCTAAATAATCCAAAAAAAAAGGCAAAAGATTTGAGAAGACACATTACCAAAAAAGATATATGTACAGCAGATACACACATGAAAATGTGTTCAGCATCATGAGGGGAAATGCAAATATAAACTACAATGAGATAAATGAGATACAATGAGATCAACTACTACTTCATGCCTACAAGGTGTCTAAAATCAAAAGACAGGGCTCCGAAGTGTTAGCTAGGATATGAAAGAACTGGAATTCTCACACACTGCTGATGAGAATGTAAAAGTGATAAAACTACTTGGGCAAACAGTTTGACAGTATCCTAAAAAGCTGAACATGCAACCTATTCCATGACTCAGCCAAATCTACTCTCAAGTATTTTCCCTAGAGGGATGAAAGTATACGATCATACAAATAATAAAAAAAAAAAGACAGAAAGAAAGAAAAGAGAAGAAAAGAAATGAGAAGAAAAGAAACGAAAAGAGAAGAAAAAAATGAATGTTTATAGAAGCTTTGTTTTCAATAGGCTAAGGAGCACCTGGTGCCTCAGTTGGTAGATTTCTTGATTTCGGCTGGGGTCATTATCCTAGGGTCGTGATATTGAGACTCACATTGAGGTCCACACTAAGCATGAAGTCTGCTTAAGATTCTGTTTCTCTTTCCCTCTGCTCTTTCTCTTTCTCTCTCCCTCCCCCTCTCCCTCTCCCTCTCTATCTCCCTCTCCCTCTCTATATCCCTTTCCCTCTCCATCTCCCTTTCCCTATCTCTCCCCCACCTCTACTTCCACCCTCCCCTCTCCTTCTCACTTCCCCTCTCACTCTCTCTCTCTCATAAAAAGAAATAAATACGCCAAATGTGCAAATAATACAAATGTCCACTGACATGTGAACGGATAAACAAAGTAGTAACAGACTATTGATACACACAACACTATGGATGATCTTCAAAATACTAAGTGAAATAAGTCTACTCCCCACTCCTAAATAATAAGGAGTATGTCTTACATAATTTTATTTGTATAGTATTCTAGAAAACGCAAGATAATATGTAGGGATAGAAAACAGACCAGAGATTGCCTAGGAATGGGAATCCGGAAGACGTGGGGGATGGAGGGATATCTAAAGGATACAAGGACATTTTTAGTGATGACAGACATATTCTTTTCCTTGTTATGTATACATTGGTGGATATGTGACCAAAATTTACCAAATTATGTAATTGTACTTATTAGTATTAGTATTAATTATTAATTATTAATTAAGTAATTTATTTATTAGGGCTTTTTTTTTTTTTCAGAGAGAGAGATGAAGCGTTCATAAGTGGGGGAGAGAGGCAAGGGAGAAAGACAGAATCTTAAGCAGACTCCATGCTTAGCACGGAGACCAATAAAGGACTTAATCGAACCTGGGATCATGACCTGAGCCAAAATCAAGAGTCTGATGCTCAAGTGTCAGCCATCCAGGTGCTCCCCCAGTTACGTACTTTAAATATGTAAAGTTTGTGTATATCAGTTAAACATTAATGAAGTTCTTAAAAACAAACAAACAAACACACAAAACATGATTGGATATTGTGTCTTTTGACCTCTGGGGCTGCTATTTCAAACCTGGTCCACCAGCATCTACTGATTCTCGGAATCCCCAATATCTTTCATACACTCACATAAGTTCTTCAAAATAAATGTAACTTGGGAAAAGGGGAAATCCCCTGGCAGTTATCACGTGTATCAATTATAAATGTCACATCACTTAGAACTATGATCCATACATGAGATGGGTGATATAGCATATGTTTGCTTTCGACACTTGGAGCTGGTTGAGTCCCAGCACCCCATTACCCTTGTACACTTGTTAATTACTTGTTTACCAGTTAATGGTGCTCTGCCTCCTTATACTGTATAAGAAGGGACTTGGTCTGTCTTGCTCACTTCTGTGTTTCAAATGGTACAGAACCAGGCTGGAACGCTGGCGGAAAACCAAGTGGCGCTCGGAGATCTTCTTTGGATTGCAGATCTTAGTGGAACGGCGGGCTCAGAGGACCCTGTTTCTCCAAACATCTGAGCGCTGAATGCAAGTGGGGCAGGAAATTTATAGTCATCAGCTGCCATATCTGTGGGGGTTTTCTTGCACACAGGAAACAAAGGAAGAAGAACCAGGAGGAGGGGTCTCTAAGATAGAGCCCAGAGTTCATTTTAGTCCCACCGGCCATCTTTGGTGCAGTATTTTATTCACTTCTCCAACATTATCCCATTTTATGACTTTTAAGAAACCTTTTCAGTAGGTATCACCTTTCAGTTTTTTAGGTTGGTACCCTCAGAAGGCTAAGATGCCTGCAGTAGTTGGGCGAGCAACAGTGTTTTCAATAAAACGTATTATGGTATTCAATGTACAGAGGCCAATGTGTACAAGTAAAATTATGAAGAAGAGGGGACCTGTCACGGCAGGAAGCCAGGATCCCAATCCGTGAGATCTCATTTGTTCCATTGATTGTTACTTTCCCCTTGTCTAAGGTGAATTTTTATTATTATTATTATTATTATTATTATTATTATTATTATTATTATTATTATTATTATTATTATTATTATTTTACTTTTTTAGATCCTTAACCTTAGTTGTAAGTATTTCTGACTGGTTTAAAAAATAGCAACATTCAGCCTCTGAAAAGATGCAAGTCCCTCCATTTTCTGAAGAGAGGAGGTCGGGGGCCTGTCTATTTTGGGGGGTTACTGCCACCAGAGAGTTTATTTGGTTCTCTAAAGTTACCAGAGACTCGGCCACCCATTCCATGTCTTCATTTAGCTCTTGAGATAGTCTATGGTACAGTCCTATGCATAAACCTATGCCCCCTTATCCAGTTCCTATTGCTGTCACAATTTTTGAGCCTATCAGAATGGGTAGCAGGATTGCCCGTTTAGCATGAGACTTGGGGCTAAAGGTTGTTGGGAACTGATCTTCAGTGTATACAAATATCTCTGGGGTCCGGAGGATGGAATAACATTTCGGAGTCCAGTTGGCCTCTAAGCATCGATAGGCCGAATTAGAACACAGATAGAACACCCCAAAGGTGCAACATAGGGTTGTAGTCCTCATTAATGTTCTCTCTCTTCCTCCTAGAGAGGGAATTCAGGGACTGTACGGATGAGGTTGTTGGCATTGGGAGATGGACCCTAGTGGCCAGGGGTCCAATTAAGACAGAGGTGTTGGTTTTGAGGTTTTCAGGAGCTTCCTAGGTCAAACGGATTGGAGTAGCTAAGTAAGTCCTCTGGCTGAGGGGCAAGCACATCCAGCAGGTTTGCATGTGATTATCTATCTTATGGAGGACTAGTAGAGCAGTGTCGGCCCAATGCTGGAGTGGGGAATTGGTAGGCATCTGATTGACGGCTGAAGTTTCAAACATTGGTAGGCCGCTGGCAGAGTGGTCGCCTTTATGGCTTGTATTACCCTATCCTGGGTATGCTTTATAAATTTTTGAAGGGCCCTGTAGTGCAGCCCTCCCCTGTTTCAGATTCCCCATTGAAGAAGGTAAGTGTAGCAAGCTCGCTTCCCTCTCTGGATGCCCTTGTTGTGACTTGGGTTACTGATAGTTTTGGTTATATCCTCGGTCCAATACTTAGCACTTGGGGCACCAGGTGACTGACAGAGAGTGGGTGTTTTTCCCATGTAGCAATCTTTGTGGAAGGAGGGAAAGGTGCTGAACCCCCTGGACCCCCTTATTGTCCTATGACAATTGTGTGGGCAAAGTCGATAAGCTGCAGTTGTGAGGGTGAGAGTGGTTATCATAATATACAGGCAATACTTGGTAACCCTCCCATCCAGAGGAGGTATGTGAGGCCCAGGATGCATCTTTTGCACCATATCCAGATTGTTGGCGCAGTCTCTATCAGCCCAACAGTAAGAAGTAAGACCAGGCTTATGACACCAGTAAGGGGCAAGGGTTGGCAGAGTTGCATTCAAACCCCTGGGCTTGGTTCACGCATTGATTCCTCAAGCTCCTGCTGTGTGCAGGCCAGCCATCTCCCATGGTGTGGCTGGAGCAGGGCTGGACACCTCAGGGGTCAGTTCCCTTTTGAGGGTCAGTTTAAGCGGGATGACTGGATCTGGATCACTTCGCCAGGTTGTGGGTACTTCTGAGTTGGACTTGTTAACTGTGGAGTGATGGACCCATGGGGTGATACCTGAAGTTTTGGGGGCTGTAGGAGTTGTTAGAATAACAGTGTGAGGCCCAGTCCAGTATGGTGTAAGAGGTTCCTTCTTCCAATCTTTGACCCACACAGAGTCCTCTGGCTGAAAGAAGTGAACGGGGTCCCTAAGGAAATTGTGACCCTCTCTATGGTGTATCTCTAACTTGTTTAGGACTGCCCCCAATTTCTGGAGGTGTTATCTTATTTCTTTGTCTGCAATCTGGTGTAGGTCTCCTGGGAGCTTTCCTAAATATGTGTGTGTGTGCGTGCGGGTCGGGGGGAGGATCGCCCATATAATAACTCAAAAGGGGAGAATCCCAGTGCCCCAGGCGGGCATTGGGCACACAGGAGGACCAGCGGAAGCAAATCCGGCCATAGGGGGTTAGTCTCTTGGTGGAACTTGGCCAGGGTTTCCTTGAGGGTGCAGTTCATCTTCTCTACCTTTCCCTGAGCCCTGGGGGCGTTAAGCAGTGTGCAGTTTCCAGGCAATGTTAAGGGACTTTGTTAGGGTTCGTATAATGTCCGCTCCAAACGCAGGTCCATTATTACTGTGTGTGGTTAAGCCCAAACTCCCATAGAAGAGCTTTGGCCACTTCGTGAATTCATTCCATTCTGGTCGGGAAAGCTTGGACTCATCCCAAGTTGGTGCAGATTATTACAACGAGGTACCTCAACTCTTTTTGGTTTTATGTTGGTAAAGTCCACCCCTAAGTCCATCCTTTGTGAGCCAGGCAAGGGCCGTGGGGCAGAGCAAGCATTTTTTTTGGCACACGTTACACATTATTCACTGACAGCCTGGCATAATGCCAGCAGCTGGCTGATATCGTAGTTCTTTCTGAGGAGGAACTCGAGAGCAGTTTTCCCTAAGAGGGTGAGTTAGTTATCTTCCTTCACTAGGTGCTTTCACATAGATTATGGGACAAGACTCACCATCCGTCTTTGCTTAGTGTGTCCACTTCTGTCAAGGCCCAACTTCTTTCTTCACTTGTGTACATGGGTGGGGAGGCTTCCTTCTGGGGCGCAAGAGTCAGAGTGTAGGTAGGAGCTTCACCTAGGTCACCTCAGGCAGCCACTCTGGCTGTTTTGTCGGCCAGGTGATTTCCTTGATTTATGGGGTCATCTCATTTCTGAGGTCCCTCACAGTGTAGGATAGCTACTTTGTCTGGTAGCCATATGGTCTCAAGAAGCTTTAGTATTTCTTCCTCGTTTTTGATAGTTTTCTCTGAAGCGGTAAGGAGGCCTTTTTCTTTATAGATGGCCCCATGTACATGCACAGTAGCGAAGCCATACGGGGAATCGATGTAGATATTAACTCATTTCCCTTTGCGAAGGATGATGGCTGAGATTAAGGCGTACTGAGTCCAGCCCATTGTGCCGACCATCCTTCTGACAAGGCCTTGGCTTCCCGACTTCCGTGGTTGTGAATACGGCATACCCTGCTCTTTGGCTGCACTCCTCTAAATAGCTGCGCCCAGTGCTGAACAGGGTGACCCCTGGGCTTGTTATATCCTGGTCTTGGAGGTCTGGGAAGCTGGCGCAGACTTCATCTACTACTCCAGAACAGTCATGGTCAGGTTCTCCCTCCTCTGTGGGAAGGAAGTTGGCCAGGATTACTGTTCTTACACTGTTTCAAGAGTGAGCCTTGGGTTCTCATAGAGAAGGCCTTGGAATGTGTCAGCTGAGAAATGGAGAGGAAATGATATCCTTGGGTGCTTGTGAGCCACACGACCGTGTGTGGGACCTTAACATTAAATGTTTGGCCCAGTGTGAGCTTGTCTGCAACCTTGATGAGCAGGACTGTGGCTCTGAGCTCTGAGGCCCAGGGGCCATCCTGCAGCCACAGGATCAAGTTTTTTTTTTTTTTTTTTTTTTTTTTTTTTGACAGTTAGAACACTGGCCATTGCCGAGGCACCATGCTCTGAGTGAGCACTCCTTTTCATGTGTGAGGAAGTTAAAGCGTCTGTCTATGTCAGGCAAACCAAGGGCTGGGGCTTTTCCCAGAGCCAACTTTATTTCTGTGAAAGCGGCCCTCACCTCCTCAGTCCATGTGATGAGCTCCCAGTTTGGTCCTCCCAACAGGTCATAGAGGGACATCATTATGGCTGAGCATCTGAGGATTCCCAATGCGACAGAAACCTCTGGCCCCTAAACATTCACACAAGCCTCGTTTTGTTTGGGGTTGTGGCAGTGTGGTGCCACACTTTCTTCCCTCCTGGTCCTCGTTCACTTTTTCCTTTTGTGAGGAGGGAGCCTAAGTATTGGCCCTGCTGCTGACGAATCTGTGCCTTTTTCCAAGAAGCCTGGTACCCCAAGTAGGATGAGAACTGTAAGAGGGCCTGATTACCTTTCATACAGTCTTCCTGGGTGTCGCTGGAAAGGAGGTCTTCTACATATTGGAGAAGGACATACCCTGCGGTTTCCTTCCGAAGTCAACGAGATCTGAACCTAGGGCTTCCCACAGAAGAATGGGCGAGTTGTTGAAACCTTGGGAAAGTAGTGTCCAGGTCAGCTACCTCTGGCGCTCTGTAATGGGCTCAGTCCATTCAAAGGCAAATCATGGTTGCCTTTGCGGAGCCTGGCAGAGGCAGAAGAAATCATCCTTTAAGTCGAAGCACGCAACCCTTCTGGCTGACCACGGAATTTGGCTGAGGAGAGTATTCTGAGGGTTCGGAATGACTGGGTGTAAGGCAAGAGTCACTTTGCTAATGGCCCTCAAATCCTGTACTGGTTGGTGTCCTCCTCCTGGCTTCTTGCCTGGCAAGAGTGAGGTATTCCAAACTGATTGGCACTCAGTTAGAATACCTCTTTCTCTGAGCGTGGTCAGGTGCTCTTGTAGGCAATTCTAGCCTCTAGTGGAAGGGGGTACTGCCTTGGTGTCTGAGGTTGAGCTGCAGGGATCAGGTCGACAATGATTGCGACCCGATTCCAAAGTATTTCAGGCGGGTTATCATCAGCCCATAGGGAGGGGAACATAAGCCTGAATTCTTAGGGGTGACAAGTTAAAGCCTGGGCACAGAACAGTCTCCATTCTTTATCCCTTGGTAGGGGTATAGCCACGACCAACATTTCCTTCTGCCTTGGGTTTAATTGGAGGTTAGTGTGTCCAGAGGTTCAAAAGGTATTGGGCACCAAGTTTGGGGATTAGATCGCGGCCCAGGAGAGGAATCGGGCAGTCAAGTAAGTAGAGGAACTCATGCCGGACCTTGTGACCCCCAAGTGCACCTTGTTGAGCTTGACCGAAGGGCTGTTGCATTGCCTGTGTCCCAGTAGCCCCAAGTATGGTTGCTGCCTTTTGGCCTATGGGCGCTACCAGGGAAGTAACCAAGGAGTATTCAGCCCCAGTTGAAAAGTATTTCAACCATGAAATTTATTGTTCAGCCCTCCACCTCATTTCAGCCGTGGGTTCATGGGGGCCAAGAAAGAAAGAGTCCGGTCCCCCTCAGTCCAATTCTACCCCGGCCAGATCAAGAAGGTTCTCACCTCGAGGTTTCTCCAGATATTGGCTGGGTTTTGAGGTCCCCATCCAATTCGGACATTCTTACAGTTTCCCTTGCCTTTGCAGTATGCACACTGGTCTCTAGCTAAGGGGGCTATGGTCTTCCCCCCTTTTTGTGGTTGGGATTTTTCGATGCTGCTAAAAAACAGTAGCATCTGTTCTTTAGTTCTGCTGTGAGAAAGGTAGCCTTCTTTTTTAGTCTTCACTTCTCTTTCAGCTGCAAATTTCTGTTGGTGAAAACTGTATTGACGACCTCTAACAGCTGAGTGATATTCATATGGCAAAGCCCTCCAACTTCTGGATTTTTCGTCGGATATGTGGGGCAGCCTGTGCCACAAAAGAGGTATTTACCATCTGTTGACTTTCTGGTACCACGGGGTCAATGGGACGTATACACGGTACGCTTCACAGAATCTTTCATAGTAGTCTCCCGGAGACTCCCCGCGTGCTGTGTGACTGATGATATTTTAGTCATGTTCATGGGATTGTTGACTCCAGCTCAGACTCCCTGAAGGAGGGCTTCCTGGTATCCTCAGACGTGGCCCTGTCCTCCTTCTGTGGTGAAATCCCATGTTTGGTGTTCTTCAGGCATGCAGCTTCAGCCCAGACAGTAGGGTCATTGATGCCTGGAGATGTGTGATCTTCTAGGTACTGTCATGTTTCTGTCATCCTTATTTTTAATTCAACAAAGTATGGAGTAACTGTTGACAATCTTCCCAAGTCTGTCAGTAGGTCTGGAAGAGGGACTCCATCAAGTCGACCATTGCTTGTGGCTTTTCGGAGTATGGTGGAGTGTTGTGTTTCCAATTGAGGAGGTCGGTTGTAGAGAAAGGTAGATAACACATCATGGAATGGCTGCTATGGACTAGTCCATCTTCATTCTGTCTTTCAGGCTCTCTCGTCTCCGTTACATACATTCGGAGAGTTTAAGGTCTGGGTCTGTGGCGCAGTCTGGCTGCTGGCCCATGTTGGGGTGGGTTATCTGGGTCTGAGAGCGGCGGGGAGATGGGCGGCACTGACTGCAGTGGCAACTGCACTCACTCTGGCTGTGGCTGGAGAGACAGATGCAGGAGGAGTTTCAAGCTCCGGGGGACGGGGGACGGAGCTTGAAGAGTCATGAGGAGGTGGAAAGACAATATCTTCCTCCATATCTCCTTCAAATATTAGAGGAGCAGTGGGTCGCTTCTTTGGCTCCCTGGGTGAGCCTCCACATAAAGTGGGTAAAACCTTTGCCTGGCTCTGTTTGCTAATGATGAATCACCTTCAAGGCAGTAGATTTGGGGCAATTTCAAGCCAGGAGTCGATGTGCGGAAATGGATCAGGGTGGCCTGGTTTCCCAGTGACTATTAGCCAAACCTGCTGCACTATTTGAGCATCTAACGTCCCTTCTGGAGGCCATCCTACATTGAATGTGGGCCATTCTAGTTCACAAAATTTCCTTTACTTCTTGGGTGTCGTTGTCACCCCATGGTAACCTGAAAACCCCTTTTAACATTTTTTGATCACGACCTCTAAAATTGTAGGCTTACTCTGTTTTCATCCCATTATTATTTTTCTCATATTTGGTGACACAAAGACGGACAAACTTAGGTATACCGCCAGATGGGAGGGTATTCAGATATTCCTCTGGTCGCATTCCTGAGGGAAAGTTTAGGTGAGGTTTGGCTATAGTGGACTCGGCTTTGTGACTTGTGATGGGATCTGATCCGATACCGCCCTAGACTTTATACACTCACAATGACACAGGGGAGCCCATTCAGACTCCATAGACTTTTGGGGACCTTAAGGGCGCCCGTCCATAAAGCCACAAACTCTAACTCGACAGGCAACCCTTGCTTAGCTGTACATCCTCTCTCTCTGTCTCTCTCTCTCTGTCTCTTTCTCTCTCTCTCTCTCTCTCTCCCTCTCACAGACACACACGCACGCGCGCATACACACTAGAGTCTGTTACATTTCCCTCCACAAAATTTTCTACCTGGGACACCTATTAAGTCCTCTGGGGATTGATCATGTCCCCCTTCTGCTCTGTTGGGTATACTTGGCTCTTCGGGGCCCCGGCCTTACCAGTTCCATGGAGCAGGAAATGCCCAAGACAACGGAGAAGTAGGCTGCTGAAATTCAGGCAGAGCATGCACTTTCTCCCTTGTGAGCCTTTGCTTTGCCATCATCTCGCTGTTTTCCCAAACAGGTGGCAACAATGGACCAGTGCGGTTGGGTTTCCTGGTCAGCAATCTAGAATGTTTTCGAACCAGGCTGGAACACTGGAGGAAAAACCAAGTGGCACTCAGAGAGTTTGGTCAGGGAATGTGGCTCACCAAAGGTCTGAGCATGGAGTCAAGTGGGGAGGGTAATGTATAGTCGTCAGCTTCCATATCTGTGGGGGTTTTCGCACATGCACCAAACAAAGGAAGAAGAACCCAGAAGCGAGGTCTCTAAGCTAAAGACCAGAGTCTGTTTGAGCCCCGTTGACCACCCCGTACTCCAATAAAGTTGTAGTACTTTATTCACTTCCTCAACAAGAGTAGAGCTCTAAATACCACATAGTATATGCTCATTAAATCTATATTAAGTGAATGAGTTCTATTGCTTCTGTATCAGACATATAACAAGATTTTTGACAATCTATATGGTAAGAGTCCCCAGACCATCACATTATAGGGATTTCAAGGTTGTCTAGTCTCCACACAATATTAAGGTTTGGTTACAAGCACCATAAGCTAACCCTACAACCTCACATCCTGGATCATATAATGTCCCTGTCTCCTCCTCATTCACAATCTTTTGCAACTGAGTGCAGACCATTCCATCATGTGGTCTTGGTTCAGAAAGCCAAATTCCTCCGTTTCTCTCAGTCAGACAGAATGAAATCTGACTGTGAACGTCTGCCAGTAATGTTTCAATAGAGATGAAGAATATCAATTCAAGTGGACTCCCTGAGCTGATCCCTAGAATCTCTTTAGGGCATGAGTACAGTTAAATAGAAATGTTGCACTCAGAAATATGTCTGCTGCTTATCCAAGGAACAAAAAGCAATCATTTAAAAAAGTAAGGGGCGCCTGGGTGGCGTCGGTTAAGCGTCCGACTTCAGCCAGGTCACGGTCTCGCGGTCCGTGAGTTCGAGCCCCGCGTCAGGCTCTGGGCTGATGGCTCAGAGCCTGGAGCCTGTTTCCGATTCTGTGTCTGCCTCTCTCTCTGCCCCTCCCCCGTTCATGCTCTGTCTCTCTCTGTCCCAAAAATAAATAAACGTTGAAAAAAAAATAAAAAATAAAAAAGTAGGCCGTTTCCTTGCAGAACAGCTTAATCAGGGAGAGTGAGTGGTGCAAAGTCGGTGAATTCTTCTCTAGGGCCTTACCTATTGCAGAGACACAGTTCAACCTATGAGGGCGTTTAACAGAAACATGAAACCTAAGAGCTGCCATTGTTGGGTAACAATGTTCTCTAACTGTGCCTTATGCATTGACATGATAACCAAAGGGAGACAAGCACTAATTATCAGTGGCATAGAAGTGGACAGCTTCTACATGCTTCAACACGTCTTTGTAATAATTAGTCCTGTCTGCTCTTTGCACGTGAACATTCCGTTGTTGGTCATTTTCCCCAAGAAAGAAATGGTACCCTGTGTTTCAGTGGGCTTGTAAACTTAGCCTTCCTGAATAGGGTTGGAGACATCCAAAGTACATCTCTTGGTACCTGTTGTTTCATTTTGTTCGATAGTTATGGATCTACCCCGATAAATGGATTCGGAATTTTCTTAGTATGTCTTAAGACTGAATTGGAAGCCTATTTTCTGTATTCAATTCAACTTAACAAACAGAGTATTGCATGTCAGACATTGTGAAACATATAACTGAAGGAATATTACTTCCCAAAGATTGACCCTGAAAGTCAGTACACCTTATTAATTATGCCTTGTTTTTTGGAAGGTCATGAAGCTGTGGATCAAGGGAAGAATGGATTAAAATTAAATAGAACCAATAAGAAAAGATAAAAGTACATTTACCCTTAGTACGGATAAACAATAATTCATGAAATGGTGTTTATTTCATTTATTTATATGTTGTGTATGTGTATGCTTATACTGGGCTGTGGCGAAATATGTGTTCCTTACAGTAGATTGGGGATAAAATATTTGAAAGACGCTGTGCTAATGCACCTTATCAAGCTGCCTGGTGCCTCTATAGCTTGGGTTCCTGATAGGGCTTAGGTGCATCCGCTTCATGTGCTTGCATGAAATTTGGAAGATATGTTGGCTAATTTTATGTGTCAACTTTACTGGGCCACAGAGGTCCAGATGCTTGGTGAAACGTTTTTCTGGTGTTTTGTGATGGGAAATACTTGAGTCTGTACAGTGAGTAAAACAGATTGTTTTCCTAATGTAAGTGGGCCTTATGTAATCAGTGAGAAGGCCTGAACAGAATAAGGATGATTCTCCCAGGGATACTAGGGAATTACTCTTGCCTGCCTGAATGCCTTTAAACTGGGACATTGGCCTCTTCCCCAGATTCAGAGTGAAAGAGCAGATCTACCTGATATTCAAGACTGCCAGCCATTGGACAAGAACTCTGCCATCAGATCTCGTGGGTTTCCATCGAGCCAACACATCCTGAAGATCTTGGGGCTTGCCAGCGTCCACCTTTATGGGAGCCAATTTCTTATAATAAATAAATAAATAAATAAATAAATAAATAAATAAATAAATAAATAAATAAATAAATAAATAAAAATAAATACAAAAATATAAATAAAACATTCATAAATATATAATTATATTTATATTAAATATAAATAATATAAATTAAATATACATAAAAATAAATATAAATAAATATATTAAATATTATAATATATATTATATAATATATTATATATTTATATTAAATATAAATAATATAAATATAAATATAAATATAAATATAAATATATTATATACTATAATATATATTATATATATATGAGAAACAGAATTTTTCTCTGTTGAATCTTACTAATTCAGAAGGTGAAAGTATTATCTATTGGTTCTACAGCTGTTTTTTTTTTTTAAACAGAATGTGGTAGACATTATTCTAAAGAAAAAAAAAAATAGCCCCCAACATTCCATACCTTACAGCTGACAACCCATGAATATGAAGAGAGACCATTTCTATAGTCGTGTTGTATTATAGAGAGATTTTCTGGATCAACCTAGAATCATCATGAACCCATGCATCATAAACCCATGCAAAGCAGAGAGTTTTCTCTGGCTGGCCATTCCACAATCTGAAAATGAAGACCTCAGCTGTATAACTGCAAGGAACTTAATTTTCCGAAACCCAAATAATCTCAGAAGTAGATTTCTCCAGATAAGAACCCAAACTACTGTCACTTGACTCTTACCTAGTGATACCCTAGGCCCAGAACACCAGTGAGTCTGCCCGGACAGAGCAGTGAGTCTGCTGGGGTTATTATGCCAAGACAATTCTGCAGGGCTGTCTTTGGATTCTGGGAGTGCAGTGTACACCCCACTTAACTAACACTTCTCTTGATGGTTTGAACACACAATTCCTCATATTAAGTCACTGCTTGGATATAAGGTAATTTCTGCCATATGCTACTGAAATTTGACTATTTTATTTCCACATATCTCCTACTTGTTAAATGCAATGATACCTGTAACTTATTTCAAACTCACGTAAAACAAAACACCAAACTGTGAAACACAGACCACTCCTTACCTCTTGAAACTATCTCTTCTTTTGTTTTTGATAACATTTGACTCTCCTGGTTTCTCTTATATATTCCCTCTACTAATTTTCATTCTATTCTCCTGCCTCATTTCCACTCATCAAGCATGAATTGAGCACGTACTAGGTTGTAGGCACTGTATACAAAGAACAGAGGTCTTACCTAGACCTAATACTGGACCTTGTTATCCAGGGATTTGCCACTGTGTAAACAAATTAACTATACGGAGCTGACAACATCTGTAATAGAGGTGGATAAATGTACCCAGGAATTGCAAAGAAGAAAACACATGATTCTCTAGGGTACCCAGGGAGTGCTTTACACAAATGAGAGTCACTGGAAGTGAGTCTTCTAGAGAAGACATATTTCAAATCAACAGAGTAAGGAAGGGCATTGCAGGCAGGAAAAGAGAGAGAGAGAGAGAGAGAGAGAGAGAGAGAGAGAGAGAGAGCAAGACACGGAAGTTTGAAAATGTGACACATTAAAGGAGTAGCAAAGTTTCCTTTGGATGGATTTCATGTGGGAATGGGAGATTGGTAAAGAGTGAGGATTAATGTAAAAGGTGACATATGAATTGGATCCTAGAAACAGTTAACAGGAGATAGTTATGGTGCCCGAATGTCGTTGATGACTACCCATTGTATTCAAATAAACCTGAAGACACTTCTTGGCTTAGTTAGAACGTTGCTCATCATCTGATTAATTCTATAAGGTTAATCTAATCTTATGTTCCTCTTCTCTACCAACCATTCTCTCATTTACTCATTTGGTATTTAGTCAGAGAGGGTATGTGTGGGGTGCATATCATGAAGAATGTGAAAGTCATTATAAGGACTTTGACTTTTATTTTCGATGAGATGGAGAGTCAGTTGAGTAGTCTGACCAAATTCACATTTTAGTTTCATTTAATTAATTATCTATCTATCTATCTATCTATCTATCTATCTATCTATCTATCTATCTATTTAATTTAATTTAATGAGAGTGCCCGCAGGGGTTTAGAGGGAGACAGAGACAGAGAGACAGAGAGAGAGAGAGAGAGAGAGAATCTCAAACAGGCTCCATGCCTAATTCATGCCTAGCACAGATCCTAATGCAGGTTCTGACCCCATAACGTCATGCTTTCTGGATCATGACCTGCGCCAAATCAAGAGTCAGATGGCTAACCACCTGAGCCACCCAGGTGATCCTAATTTGTATGTTAAACAAATCACTCTGACTACTGTCTGGGGAGCAGGATGGAGTGGGAAGCACGCATACAAGCAACAACAGCAACAAAATAAGGAGGTTACTGTAGTAATCCTGAAATAACTTCCATCCTGAATAAGGATGGAAGAAGGGGACATAGTAAGAAAATTATGATCATGTGTATAGTATAAATGTGGATATAATAGGATTGCTTGTGGTTTGAATATAAGGTATGAGAAAAACAGATATAAAAGATGACACCAAGTTCGTTTTTTTTTGTTTGTTTGATTGTTTGGGTTTGTTTTTGTTTTGTATTTGTTTTTTGGGGCTGGACCACAGGTTGGTAGTAGTTTTAAGTTGTCTGTTAGAGATCATGGGTTTTACGGGAAACATCAGGACTTGCTGTTTTCACATGGTGATTTTGAGATGCTTATCAGACATCCAAGCTGCCTTTTTGTGAATGTAGTTAGATATAGGCATCTGGAGTTTAAACTAAGAAGTTTAGTGTGGACTGTAGGCTGGATTACTTAGCATGCGATCGCATGAGATCAGCTAGGGAGTGTGAATGGATGAGCGAGAAGACATGCAAGGACTGGGCTCTGGGGTCTCTAAATCTTAAAGTACTGCAAGATGTGGAAAACCTAGCGAAGGAAACTAGACACAGTGGCCACTGAAGGAATAGGCGGGACATGAGGAGGCTCTCGAGTCCAGGAAGCCTGGTAAGGAATGTGTTTCAAGGAAGGAGGTATCAAATTGGTCAAGTGCTGATGGCAAGTCAAATAGGATGAGGTCAAATAAATGATCATCAGCGTCACATGGGGGGGTCACTTGGTTAAGTGTCAGACGCTTGGTTTCACCTCAGGTCATGATCTCATGGTTTGTGGGTTCAAGCCCCAGGTCGGGCTCCATGCTGACAGTGTGGAGTCTGCTTAGGATTCTCTCTATGCCTCCATCTGTCTCATATCCTACCCCGCTCACTCTCCCTTTCTTTCAAAATGAATACATACACTTGAAAAATTATTAAAATATAAATAATCACTGTGTTTTGCAAAGTGGATGCCATTGACATGTGATGAGAACCATATCAGTAGCACCGGGGAAAAGCCGAATGGGAGTGGATTCAACAGAGAATTGGAGGTGAATGACTGTAGACAGGGAGTAAGGCAATTCTTTCAAGGAGCATTGTGACAAAATGAGGGAGAAAAGTGAGGCAGCAGTGGGAAGGGAAGGGAGCAGGGTCAAGAGAGGGCTTTGCTTTTTCTTTCTAAAATTTGAGAAATAAAAGCATTTTTTTAATTTCCATATTGCTGTTGGAAATGATGATATGGCAGAGTGGGGGAGAATTGCTGACAGAAATGTTCTTAACAGGGCAAGAGTGACTTTGGTCTAGTGTCCAAAAGATAATTGGCTCAGAGAGGAATGAACAGATCCTTCATATGAATGTTGGTGAAAGCAGAGCACAAGGAAATAGATGTAGATGGAATGGTAGATGCGATAGGTGATTTTGCAAATTCTCTTTTCACCGACCTGGTTTTCTCAGTGCGGTAATAGGCAAAGTTATAAGACCAGAGTGAAGAAGGGTTGGGAACAGTTGGAAGTTTGTGGAGAAGGAAGTTGTGAACTAGAGGTCTAGGGGTGTGAGGAAGTAGCCTTCTGACCTCACTCTAGTCAGTGGCCATCAAATAACTTTTGTGCTGCTTTCCTCCAATTACATAGGATGTTCCTATGTGCAGGAAGTAGATGGAACTTCCTTCGGTTCCCCACTTCTTTACCTTGGCATAGGTAAGTTTGCATCTGCCTGAGAAGCCCTCTCTACCATAATCACTCATATTTCAAAATTGCCTCAACCATTACTTACTTAATCCCAACAGGCAGAGTTAATTAGTCCCTTCTTGGAACTCTTGTGGTACCATGTGCAGTGCCCTGTACTGTAATTTTTGACATGTTGTAATAATTTGCGTCCCTGTCTCCCTAGATAATTTGGCCACTCCTTGAGGGGGTCAGTTTGGTCATTGCAGTTCCTAGTATACAGTTTGACCTATGGGTAGCCTTTGTTAATTGCCAATTGAATTGAGTTGAATTGAGTTGAATTGAATTGAGTTAATTGAATCGAATGTCCTGAATTGAATTGAATTGAATTGAATTGAATTGAATTGAATTGAATTGAATTGAATTGAATTGAATGGAGAGAATTAGTAGAAAGAATTGGCAGGTAGGAGAGGCAGAGCCTCGAAAGAGTGGTGACATTTAGAACAAGACTTGTCTGATCTATAAGGAGGGGAACTCCTGCTCATGAGAGTGGGAAAGGTAACTGTTTCCTCACCTGTAGTGGTGGAATGAATGGAGCCGAAACCCCCAATGAACTTCTGTAAATTGTGTCAACAATTCTTACTTCTATACTGTTTGCTTTGAGACTAAAAGAGTTCGTATATGCAGAAGGATTTTGTACATAAAAATGTCCTGCATAATGTAAGTTACTCTTTCTCACAACACTCTGTGCCAAGATAAAAGAAATGTGTTGAATTTATATATTTTACTAAAGGTTAGCATGTATAAGAGAGGAAGAGAAGGACGGGTTAAAAAAAAAAACAATGATGATAGTTATACTCGTCTTGTTGACCTTTCTACTCTTCAAAGTCTCTTTAGAAGATATCATCATGGTCTCTTTCAGTTACAGATGCCTCTTATTGTCTCTGAGACAATAGCCCTAATATGATCTAATTTGCTAAGCCAGGTGGTGTGGAAGACAGATAAAACTGCCAGCTCATTCTGCAGGAAGCAACATATAAGGAGCCCGCTGATCTGACAGGCTTGTGTCACAATGCACAAGTTTGGGAATTGCCCAGGCTCAGAAAAGGCCAGTGTTTCGCAACATTAGAAAATTCAAGAGAACTCTCTAACACAGAGGCGATGTTCACAGTTCCACAGAAATAACATGTCTGATTCTTGATGCTGACTAGAAGTCAACCAGTTATTTTAACACAGGTTTTAACTCTTATTGGTTTCACTTCACTTTCCCTTACGTTTCAGGTTTCTTAAGGACCATGTTCTGGGCTTCCTAACCTCTGCCCACACATGTCTACCATGGTATTGTATGGGCGCTCCATTATCATCTGTCATTAATTGGGTTTTTTAGTAGGTGTCAGGCAGCTTTCATGGTGACCACGTTATTGTCAGAGCATAAAGAGAGTGGCAATAGTGGCGCTTTCTCTACCATATGAACCACATGTTTCTCTCTTAAAATTGCTGGAATATATGTATGATGTCCTGTATGAGTGATTGTGAATTTATGACACTCATATTCTCCTTTTTCCCAACAGTTTAAAATACCTTTATGGCAGTTTACCTTCCTTTCATTCCCTAACTTCAAATAATGTACTTCTTTGGCTTTGGACTACCTGCCTACCTGCTAAAAGATGCAGCACGAGAAAACTTGTTTGCATTTTGATGTGTTCTTAGCAGGCTGCCTTACTTGCCAAGTCTGCTGGGTGGGTTGGGTAACACTGTTATTTTTGTGAGGATCTTCTAAGATACAAGTATATTTCTTGGGCAAAGTAGCATGTTGAGTCGATCATCATTTGGAGTGAAACTCAGTCTACGTCCAGTAGACTTGGTCCCATTGGTCACATGAAGGAATGAAAAACAGGCCATATTCGTTTTGATGTCATAACATTCTGGGACATGTAGTGATCCCCATGAAGAAAAAAAAAGAATCAGATGGGGACTCCATTTAAGAGATGTCTCAGCAAGCAGAATCAAGGTGCCAGAGTGAGGAACAAAGATAAATGCCGTGTAGGTTCTAGAGTTTGGAGACATTGCTCCAGCAGAGAGAAAATTCCTTCAGGGTTTAAGGGAGAGGCTGGATAGTGATCTACAGTAGTGGAATTATTGGATGATGTAGTATTTCTGAATTAATTTCTTGACGAACCTTCATTCTGTTCCCTAGAGTGGCTGCAACTATTTACATTCCCACCAAGTGTACATTGGTGTTACTTTTTCTCCTACCTTCTCACCAATACTTGTTATTGCTTGTCTTGCTCATACTAGGCATTGTGTCAGGTGTGAATTGATGTGTCAATGTGGTTTTGATTCAGGTTTCTCTGATTAGTGATGTTGAGCATCTTTAATGTGTCTGGTGATGTAGTAGACACTCTTAATTCATCCCTTTCCCCTACCCTTTTGATTCTTTCAACAGTGATGATGACAGTGATGATGTCATCTGACAGCTTAACTCACCATTTTAATCTTCTATCAAAGGTCATACATTACTTCAAGTGTCCTGCTTTCCTGCTTCAAGTTACGTTGTTTCCAATGCGTTACATGACGTCCCTTTCACGAGTCTTCTTAGGGCACCCCTACTCACCTTTTATTACTACCCACTCTCACTCATACTCTTAGGAAGTTGCTCTAGTTACTTATCCTGATCCAACACTCTCTTTCTATGCCCCGACTCTAATCTCTATACACACTTCAATTGACACCTCTTACACTTAATTTTTTTTCCTTAATGTTTATTTATTTATTTATTTATTTATTTATTTATTTATTTATTTATTTATTTTATTTTATTTTTTTATTTTTGGAAGAGAGAGAGACAGAGCATCAGTGGGTGAGAGGCAGAGAGACAAGGAGGTGTAGAAACCAAAGCAGCCTCCAGCTCTCAGCTGTCAGCACAGAGTCCTACATGGATGTTGAACTCAAAAGCTGTGAGATAATGGCCCAAGCTGAAGTCGGCCCCTTTCCCAACTGAGCCACCCAGGTGCCCCAACACCTCTTACGCTTTCGTGTCTGCAACATAGGACTTAATATTTCTGTGGACCTGGAATATCCATTCATTAATTTCTAGCACCTTCTACAGTTGGGAAAAAAGTAGCCACTCAATAAATTGAAGCTCAATTGACAAATAATGGAAGGAATGGGTCTGAAGGCTAAGGGCTCAGTAAAGACTTTTGACCCTATGAATTCAACCCAGAGTAACACTAGAGCATTTGAATTCAACTGTAGGGTCCTTTAGCCAATCGTGGGAGAATTTACGATATTCTAAGAGTTGTAAGCTGAGAGAGTAGATAGATAGATAGATAGATAGATAGATAGATAGATAGATAGATAGATAGATAGATAGATGGAGATGGAGATGGAGATGGAGATATAGATATAGATATAGATATAGATATAGATATAGATATAGATATAGATATAGATATAGATATAGATATAGATATGGATATGGATATGGATATGGATATGGATATGGATATGGATATGGATATGGATATGGATATGGATATGGATATGGATATGGATATGGATATGGATATAGATATGGATATGGATATGGATATGGATATGGATATGGATATGGATATGGATATGGATATGGATATGGATATGGATATGGATATAGATATAGATATAGATATAGATATATAAATATATATATAGTACCAAGCTGGTACCAAGATATTATCTACAGCTCTCCATTTTATAGATACATGATTTTTGTGATTGTGAAAAAGTATGACATGAGATTTGCCCTATTAAAAATTAAATTGTCTGGTCCAATGGGACATTATTTTTTAAATAGACTTCATGGTATTTCCTACCCTGGCTGCATTCGAGGTATTTAATCTGTCCCCTGTTTATGTGTATTTAATTTGTTTGTAGTCTACGACTATAGAAAGCAATGCTGCAGTGAAAGTCCTTGCACATATGTTTGCCTGCCAGAGTCCAGCAGAGTGTGGGTGGTGCCTTGAAAACCTTACCTGGAAAGAGTTTAAAGGAGGAACTATGAACACAGGTGCTGGTGAGATAAACGGCCTCCAAACTAAGTGGTTGAGTCCTTGGGGACTAGCAAGAGAAGACTTCACCTCTCCAGGCACCAAGGGACAAGGAAAGGACAAGTGTTACTAGAAGCCAATGAGCCCACAGCTGGGAGAGAAGCCACCTAACAGGAGATGTGGCCATAGACTGAGGAATAAGCCACTGCCAAAATTCCAGAGTTCAGAGTACATATAATGACTGCTTTTCTTTTGCTCTCTGGCTACCTATTAGTATACCTGCCAACTATGGATGGAAGCCAGACGACAAGAAAGCCTCAACGATGCAGTCCATGGACGTGAGTTTACTGGCAGGCATAGGATGATCAAAAATATATCTGCAAGGATGAATGGAGGAATAGCAGTCCCTGGCTTAATATTGTTTGACTTATAGTTATTGGACCTTACAATGGTGTGAAAATGATAGCATTGTTTACAAATTGTCCTTTGAAGAGCACCTGGCTGGCTCAGTGGTGTAAGCATCTGACTTTAGTTCATGTCAAGATCTCACGGTTCGTGAGTTCAAGCCTGCCTCAGGCTATGCTGACAACTTGCATCCTGGGGCTGACTTGAGATTCTGTGTGTGTCTCTCTCTTTCTCTGCCCCTCCCCTGCTCGCACTCTTTCTGTCTCTCTTTCTCTCCAAAACTTGAATAAACATTAAACGTTTTCAAAGATAAATTGTACTTCAAATTTAAGTTTTTGACCTCTCCCAGTGCTAATGAGAGACGATACGACCCTTTCCTGTGATGCCTGGCAGAGCAGCCAGCCACAGCTCCCAGTCCACCACATGATCATGGTGGTGAACAATCTATATGCTTACAGCCATTCTGTACTCACACAACCGTTGTGTTTATGCTTTCAACACAGTATTCACTGAAATACATGAGACAGTTAAACTTTAATGTAACATAGGCTGTGTGTTAGATTATGTCTCATAATTTCAGCTCATGCAACTATTCTGAACACACATAATACAGGCTAGACTAAACTATGATATTCAGCACATTACGTGTGTTACATGAACTTTTGGCTTAGATTAATTTCCACTCACACTGGTTTTATCTAGAGGTGAGTCCATCCTAAATCAAGGAAGATTTGTAATGTAAAAATCTTGGGAAATTTCCTAGTACTGGAATTGTGGTATCAGTAGGACAGAAAGAACCTCTTCCACATCCATTCCTCCACCTCCTTCCCTTGCAGGTTATTACCAGCGCTGAGCTGTACCTACGGGCACTCAGAATTAGGACTACATACCCCAGCTTCCCTTGCAGCCAAAGCAATATAAGAGGAAGTGTCATGTGGCACCTTCTAAGAAAGTTGAGACAGCTGTGTGCCTTGTGTCCTTTATTTTTTTTTTGATGTCATTCACATGCTGCCTTGGATCCTGAACTCTAGGCCAAACCATTTGGATGGAAAGTGAACTGAGATTCTTCCAGCAAGAGCTGGTAGGAACCATATTTGTATGCACTTCATAGAATGCAGCTGCCCAATCAGACTTGAGCTGTATACCTCCAAAGTTCATTGATTTGGGAGAGAAATCCACTTTTACACTGTTAAAACCATAGTTCTTCCTTCTTCTATGTCGTAGGGAAAAACCTAACCCTCAAGAAGGTATACAGATAACAGGTATAAATATGTTGAGTTTTTATGGATATTGTCAAGTTGGTATTTTAAAGTGAATTTTTATTACTGAGTTTGATTTCAGCTACTCCATTCACAGCACATGTCTTAATCTTCTTGTGCCTCTGATTTCTCAGAGGGGTAGTAATATAAAGCACTTCATTTGGTTGTTATGAGGAATAATTAAATTAAATTATGTGAAATAGATCAGTGTCTGTCCAACATGCCAAATACTCAATAAATGTTATTACTGTTATTTTTACCATTATCATGTTAAACTGTCTTCCAAAGAAGAGGTACCAGTTCGCCAATTACATTTCTGAAATGCCTCTTTCCTCTTCCCTTATCTATAGTGTGCATTACCAATGTTTTTGTCCAATACAAGAGTAGTGGTATTTCATTTTTATTTGCAATTGCTTTCTAAAAATGTGGTTGTATGTCTTTACAGTTTTTAAAAGTCATGTATGCTTGTTTTCTGGTGAACTTCCTTTTTCTTTCCTCTATTCCTTCTTTTGGATTTTTGTTTTCTTTTACAGTGTGGCTTAAAAAAAAGCAATACAAGCATTATGGGAATTTTTCTTCTGTGTTTCTATTGGTGGTGCAAATATTTCCACTAATTTTCATTTGCCTTCATTTTATTTTGATTTTTATTTTTTTAACTTAATGTTTATTTACTTTGTGAGAGAGAGAGAGAGAGAGAGAGAGAGAGAGAGAGAGAGAGAGAGAGAGTGAGAGCAGGGAAGGAGAAGAGAGAGAGGGAGACACAGAATCTGAAACACACTCCCGACTCTGAGCTTTCAGCAAAGAGCTAGATGCAGGGCTCAAACCCACAAACCATGAGATCGTGACCTGAGTCGATTTTGGACGTTTAACCTACCAAGCCACCCAGGCACCTCACTTTATTTTTTCTTTTCCTTTTTTATTTTTTTTGGCTTTGTTTTTTCTTTACAAAATTAAAAAAAATATATGTTCAATATAATAAAAATGATCCTTCTCTACTATCGTTACATCTGAGCTTGACGTCCATCCCTATTTTAGAAAGATCATTGTCATTCTGGATTATAAGAATAATTCCCCCATGTTTTCTCCTAGGACTTCATAGATTGACTTACATAAAAACATATCTTCTCAATTTGTAATAAAACTGGGGGAGGCAGTGAGATAAGATTTAAAGTGATTCTGCAGATGACTGTGTTGGAGCGTTGGCAAAAATGAATGCTTTGACACATAAATCTTACCTAAGAAAGTTATAGATTCCTTTGATCCACATAAAAGATACTTCTTAAACAAAGCATGTGGGAAGCCATCCTCCTTGCAGGTATAGGGTAAGCTTGCCTCCTGGGCTTTTGTGTTGTTTTTTTGTTTGTTTTTTGTTTTTTTTGTTTGTTTGTTTGTTTTACTCTTAGGGGGAAACGCATAGGTTGTTTATAATGAAATTTTGTATTTCCAGGTTAAGGTGCTGTCAGGTGCAGCATAACTAATTTCCCAGTTTATAAGACTGCCTCTCACACATCGCTCCCTGGTGGTAGGCAAAATTTCTTTCCCTGCAACCAGGGCCATACTGCCACTTGTTCACAGGTTAAGTAATGATGCCAAGACATTTTATGCCTATGCAAACAATGACCCACCTGTGGACAAGTGCAGACAGATACTGCCTACATTTTAAGGCCAAGGAGGGATTGAGCGCATGGCCTTCCCCTGGGCTCCCCCATTGACTCAGCTGTCTCTAGTGTTTGTCAGTTGTTATCATCACGTTTGAGAACACACGCTCTAGAGTAAAACTATCTGACTATGTACTTCCATCTTGAGCTATAGGGAAACAAATAAAGTCCCCTTACCTTTTTTGTTCTTTGCTTTCTCTTTTGTGAAACGGGCATTATCACAGTGTGGGAATTCAATAATTCAATAAATAAATACGTAAGTGCTTAAAATTTCTTAGCAATAAATGCTCAGTAAATATTAAGAAGGCTTTTCCCAATAGAGAATAGAAAAATAACTTTCTTGTTTTCTCCTAGGATTTTATACATGCATTTTTATAAGAAAACATATAAGATAGGTAACAATATTATAGCATATAACAATATGACATAATGCAAATTAAGACATTTATAAGAAAAGTATTGAAACTTCATGAATAGTATCACTGTTACTATTATTCGAACAATGCATTTGCTTTGAAAGGTTCACTTAGTTACATACTAAATTTGCATATGCTTTGAACCTACTTCTGAATTCTCTATGATGATTAATTCATTGAGCTGGGCCACATTTGCTTTATAACATAATTTACTATCTGGTAGAACTCGCCTAATTCATATGCTTCCTTTTCAGAAAAATTTTTCTGGATCAGCTTGAATTTTGATATTTATACAAAAATCTTAGAACCAGCTGATCTGATTTTAAAAATCCATATTTTATTGGGCTTGCAACAAATTTCCATAGTAATTTAGAGATAGTAGGCATTCTTACAATAATAACTTTTCCTATTCCTACACAGGGAATGTTTATATTTAAGCTTTTTTTTTTAATATCTCTCAGATGTGTTTAAAGTTTTCTGAAAGGCTTATTCATATACTTCTTTCATGTTTATTGTTAAGTTCCCTCCTTCCTTCCTTCCTTCCTTCCTTCCTTCCTTCCTTCCTTCCTTCCTTCCTTCCTTCCTTCCTTCCTTCCTTCCTTCCTTCCTTCCTTCCTTCCTGCCTTCCTGCCTTCCTGCCTTCCTGCCTTCCTGCCTTCCACCTCCTTCTCCTTTTACTTCTCTTATGGCAAATGGCGCCAATTCTCTGACCATATTTCTAATTATTTCTTGTTTGAATGGGAGAATGCTAAATTGTTGCCTTGTGAGCCTGGATCATGTAATATCATCAGGAAGACTCATGAAAAATCTGATCTCCCTTCCTTCATCGCAGTTATGTATAATTGACACTTGTTGGAAGGAGATAAACAGAGTCAAGAGAATTTCAGGCTTAGAAGAGAAGCCCTGAGGTGAGAGTAGCCTGAGAGAGCAATTGGAGAGGGAACAAATGTGACCCAGAAAGGAGCTCACCGAACAATGTGATTGGGATAACACCCAAAAAGCAGGTTGATTAGGAATAGCACCAAAAAGTAATTGTCAGATATGATCAAAGCTGTACAAGGGCAACTTGAAAGTGTTAGATGTTTTCCTTAAATACAAAAACTTTTGTATTTAACCAAGAAATTAAAAAGTTAACCAAGTTACCAAGTCAGTAAAATTAAACTTTTTTTCTTGTAAACAGAAAATTCAAGGAAACCAAATTATTAAAGTAAAACATGGTAACATTAAGGAGCTTTTGGTTATTAAAAAATCCTATGTACAGATATCAATAAAACAGACAATGAATGTTTTGGAGACAATGTATATGACTACAACTGGTTTAAGAAAAAGCAGCAAGAGAATGAAAGCGATGCAAGTCATTTCTTTGAAAAACTAGCATAACCCCATAACTCTAACACTGGAGCAAATGAGTAAGACTTGGGGACCAGCTAGCCTGGCTGAGATGTTTCTTGCCAACACTTACTTAGTTCTTACTCATACCAGGTGAGGTTCTGAACATTTCACAAGTACTTCCTGTCATTCTCCTTAGGGCCCTATGAGGGAGGGGTTACTATTAACCTCCTTTTACTCATCAGCAAATTGAAGAAGTTCCGAGGTTAAGGAACTTGTCTACTCCCAAGGTCAACACAGGTGGCATGTGATGGAACTGAGAGGTGGCATGAAATAGTGTCCTCTAGTGCCAACTCACCCAAGTTTACATCCTGTCTCACCACTACTAGGTGTATGATCATCGGCACAGATTTTTTTAATGCTTTTGTGCTTTCGTTCTCATATATGTAAGACCAAGAGATGAATATAATGATCACATAAAGAGTTTAGAACAATATCTGAAACATAGCAAACACCCCTAGTCCTAGTACTGATGTCCTTGTGTGAACTTCGCTGTTTCTGAAATGACCTCCGGTTACGATTGGGTGGCCCAGATTGCAAGCCAACAGAGTGGAGGGATGCGGGGAGGTGGGGCTCTTAAAGGCCACGGACACGCCATCCTCTCCCGTGTTCCCGCTGCCCTCTCATCATCAGCCCTGATGAGTCGGGTGCTGCTATTCCTCTAGGGCCACAGGCTTATGTCATGTGTCCAACACGCCACGTGAAACTTGAGAAGAATACCAAGTGCAAACACCAGCAGGCACTCAGAGAAGTCGCCTCGTCCCAGGCAGCCTGCGTTCCTTGGCCCGAGTGCCTGGACAAAGGCTGCCTCAGCCACATAGGGAACGATGGACTTGTGCAGCCTTAGCATTCTGTGCAGAGGTCCCGGGCAGGCCTGGAGCTTAGAAAGGACTGGGACGAGCCTCACCTGGGAAGCGGTGAATGCTGGGGTACTCCTTCCACAGCAGATGGCTGCTTGCTAGAGATGTCTGTGCTAGGGATGGTGCAAAAGCTCCACCGTGCTAGCAATGCAATAGATAGAGTTCAGCCCTGTCCATCACAGGCTCTTCTCTATCCCCAAGTTACACGGCCCCCAGCACAGCATGCCTGAGACTGACATCCCCACACTAATCTTCCTGTCTCCCAAGCTGCCCAAGCCCCCCAGGATCCCCACTGCACAGCTCTGTACTACAAGAGCCTTCCCTGCAGTGGCTCTATTCCAGAGAAGGCGTTGGCAGTCCCAATGCATGGAGGCTTCTTGGCCCTACCAATATGCAGACAACATGGTCAGCGGGGTGTCAGCACGCTGTGGAGTTGGAGATCTGTACGCCCAAGCCTTACCTCTTCCCGGGCGGAGGCTGTCACACTCTCTAGAAGGGATGGCAGGTCTTTTTCTCGCTGCTGTCTGCACACTGGCTGGAGAAGCACGTCTTCTCAGCTGCTTGATGTGTAAACGTTGGGGTACCCTGGAAAAGCTCCCTGTGCTGGTCCGTGTCTTTGGGTGTGAACATCCAAAGAAAGTATGGCCCATGACTCTGCAGTGGGAATACGGCCTCAGTGGTCATGAGGCTGGGTCCTTTGGGGCATCTTACTGCACAAGCAGGCCGTTACATGATAGGTCTTGCCGAGCAGGAACACTTTATGGGACAGGGGAACACAGGGTCCCCCACATGTTAATATCTCCCGCCAATACCTGCTGAGGGGCCAGGGTGACTTTTCCACCAGGCCTGTCCCAAAGAGAAGGTACAGGCAAGGTGTGGTGTGGGATGTCCTCATGGCCACCAGAGCCAAACCCTCAAGTGTGGACACTTGTGTATTGGGACCATGGTCAGAGGCCTGGGTGTTCTGTGTCCGAGGGATTACAGCCCTCAGGCTGCACATCCTGCAGCCCCCGGTGTCCTCCCGTAGCCGCAGCACTCTCTGGAGAGCCCCAGGTTCCAGGAGCTGCTAAACCCCTTGCACAACTGTATGTGCTGCCTAGCGGCCTCTTCCACCACAACACCAGCGTGTGTGGGCTCCAGAGTGCTGTCACTCGACAGGGGACACCCTCGACAATTCAGGAGCCTTCTGACTTCCATGTCTGAACCACACGTGTCTCTCATTGGCCTGTCGGGATCATCCTGTTGTTCTCTGTGTACAGGAAATGTCTTGCATTGCCTCTGCTCCTCTGTCTCCCTGAGTGAGCCCTGGAGTGTCTGTGTCTTTTCCTGGCTTTGCCTGTGCCAACGCCTCTCTGGTGATGCCTCCTTGCCTGACCTAAGTGGGCACAGCTGTACCCGTGTAACCGCCTTCGTCTCTGCGCACCTGCGTGTTGTGTCATCTGCGGCTCTGCTGGCCTGTCTTGTCTTTGGTGTATGCTTCTGCACTTGAGTGTGTTTCCTTCTGAATTCAACCCCTTTATTCCACTGACAGATCCTATTGCTGTCCTGCTGTCAGTTGGAGGGGCTTCTGCGTGTTCTCTTATATGTTCCCGGAGCCAGAAATCCTTCCATGCCCATAGGACCTTCGTCAGAGGATTGGCCATGCACTCACTGCCAGCCAGTTAATGTCTCCAAATGCAGCTGCCTTGCTGTGACCATTAAGTCACACATCTATTTTCCATCCTTCTGTTTTCAAACCCTTTGTACCCTAGGGGCTGAGACGTCACTGGCTTGCACATTGAGATGCAGGCGTAAAGTGTGAAAGGTGGTCTAGCAATGTTTTCCACTTACTCTTTTGCCATGTGGCATATTCCTGGCTGGGAGAGACTTCCCCCTGACAGCGTGTGTCTTGTTTCTGTGTGCCTCCTGTGTGTTCTGTTCCCTCATTTGTCCATTACCTCCTACCAGGGAGTCTGATTCATGTTTGCTGAACCATGCAGACACCATGGAGAATTCCTCTCTGTGTGGCGGTTCAGTCAACATTACTGAGGATGTCACCATGCGTGATTCTGGGGGCACCATCATGGACATCCCCAAACCCTGAGTATTGGACATCCCTGGCCTGTGCTGGCCTCTCCATTTCCTTGAATTTCCTCATTTTCACAGGAAAGATATGAACCTGGGCGCTGGCCTTTCGATCAGGTTTGTGCCCTGTCCTCCCTCACTCAACTCTCCATTGGTTCAATCTAACTGACCTCACATGCAATCCCAATGTGTGACCCACCCCTAAGGACAATGTCCTACGTCCTGCCCTTTCTTGGAACTCCAATGTGCAGGCACAGAACACTTACACCTCTGGACAGCCACATGTATACATGGACATGCCCCAGAGCGTACCTGAGCCGAAAACACACACAAACACTTCATGCTGTTTATCTCCCATTCTATATTTCTTCGAATGTATTGGACCCCACCCTGTGCCACGTGTCACCACCAGCCTTGTCTTTATTTCGTGGGCAGGAGAATCTTGTGGACCATCGGTGAGCGTCGGAAGGCTTTCCACTGGGGTCCATGAAGTGTGATGCTCCTTATAGTTTTCTCAAGATCTTGCATATCCCTGGGATATAAGGGTACACACAGACAGAGACACACAGACACAACCACACCCACATACATACACACCAACCCCCCCCCCCCACACACACACACACACAGGACAGGTGAGAGTCTTATCTTGGCCCTGTTTAACATTGCTTGAATGTTTCCAATCGGAAAGTAGAATGGGAGGGTGTGATAAGCTGTGTCAAAGCTGACAAGTGGCTCCAGAAACCAGACAACATGTGGGATGGTGGTAGGACGCCTGAGGGTGGGATTCATGGTCCTGGAATGACAGTTGTCATCGTGCTATCTGATGAGGCAGCTTTGGATGTCCCGCTTTGCTCATTCTTGTTGTCTAGCCCACTGCCCACCTTCAGCCTCCCCAAAGGGGCAAAGCCTCTTTGACACGTTACTTCTTAAGACGCCCTGTCTCAGGCCGATGCCCTTTTGACCTGGTGTCACCTCCTGTGCCACTGTGAGTCTCGGTGCCTCCATGCAGAAGAGAATTGTGCCATGGGCCCCACGGCACACATTTCAGTGCCCACACCCTTGGATGCTCACCTCTTTCCCTCTCAGTTCTCTCTCCTGGGGCCTCCATCATCTTGAAATACAGCAGGGCATTGCGCCAAAGATCCTTTATGATTATCTGGTAGGGGAGACAGGTCAGGCCTCAGGTAGCTGTCCCACGCAGTGGGGGAACCCATGAAAATCACCTCCCTTCCTTGTTACAGGGCCCCACCTCAGCAATCCTGCTAGAGCCGGCAAAGCTGTGGTCAGAGAACCAGTTGAAGGAGTTGAGGCTGCTGTTGTCATGCCTGCGTCTGTAGGCCTCCTGTCTGTACCTTGGGTACCACTGGATGGGACTGGAATGAGACGCCCTATACCCTGCAGGAAGACCAGTATGTGAGAAGGCTCCAGAGAACTAATCACATTCAACCCTCCACCCACTGCCGCCCATGCATTCAGTGGACACTTACCAGCAAGGCCAAGGACCTACTCCTTCATAACGACTTCATTCTGGAAGTAGGAGTTCTTGCCAAAAAACAGCAGGATCTTCCGGCATTCCCTGGGAAACTTGTGTTGCTCCACCTGCCGTGGTAGGAATGTGGGGCAGAAATGTGAAATCTTGTTCCAGGAGACCCGCCTTCCCCTGAGGAAGGAACACACCACTTCTCCCCACCACCTCCCCCGCCCACACAGCCACCCACCCACACCGCCTCCCACTCCCAGGCCGACCTTCAAATTGGTCATGTGGCCAAGCATATTTCATCGTGCTTACTAATCAGGGCTGACATCTGAGGGTGGTTCACAAACTGCTGCAGGTCAAAGAGCCTTCAGGTGCTGGGCATGAGAGATCTCGACCCAGAGAACCACTGTGGACCGCATCCTGGCGTCATCCCCCAGGGACTGGGGTCCTCCCCCAGGGCCTCACGCCCTCCCCACAGGCTGCATCCAGGACCACGGGGTCTCAGGATTCCACAGGGCTCTGCTAGACACACACAGGAGGCTGTGCATGCCCAGACGCCTGCATCCACGCCTAGCCTTGTGTGCTCATGAGGACACTGAGGACGCTTACTTCCACACAGCCACACAGCACACATCCAGTCTCGCGCCGACCAGTGGTCATTCGCATCGCTTTACCCGCAGCAAGATGCTTAGCGGGACCCAGAAACGTGCCCCCACGTGGCTTTGCATGGGAAGAAGCCCTCGGTCATTTCCCTGTCCTGGCCTGGACCTCCACCGCCACTCTGCACTCTCTCAGCGCTGTTTCCGTGTCAGGTGCGAGGTAAAGCACACGTGCCTCCACCACCCCAGCACTGCCCTCCTCCCACACACATTGCAGAGCCAGGACCGCTGGATGGGATCATGTTTGCACCTTCCTGGCCACTGGAGCGTGGCTTAGCTCCAGTCCCTGTCCTGGGTTCCTCTAAATGTCACCTCCCTTTCCTTCCTCTTGTGCAAGCCCAGCCCCCTCTGGACCCTCCACCAGCAGCAGGAAGGACACAGTTTGGCCCAGAAACCACGGATGCGCTGGATAAGGGCACTTCTCTGTTCCAGATGATGCCGCCGGCTCTGCCCCATCCTGAGTTTGAGTCGAGCGTGCTCCTGGCTGGCTTGTTTATTCACGGACTGTAGCTCTATCTGAAGGGCCTCCAGAGCTTCCAGTGGGGAAGGGCAAGGACGGAGGCCTGTCTCGAACTGCTCCTTCTTATCCTGCTTCACCTGCAGATGCTGGGCTTCTTCCACCCATCGACCTTCCTTCTCACTTGGCTTCTGTTCCACCTCCTCCCGCTCCTCCTTGTCCTCCTTTCCTTCCACCTCCTCCTGGCCCTGCTGCTGCTCCTCCATCGCTTCCTTCTCCTGCTCCTCTTCCTCCTCGGTTTGCAATTCTGCTCTCCCTCTAATGGCTCCCATGCCTTCCCTTCCTCCTCCCGCTCCTCCTCCTGGTCCTCTTCCCATGCCACTGCCGTCCCCGCCGCCGCCCCCGCCGCCGCCGTCGCTGCCGCTTGTATACCCTGGTGCTCCTGCTCCCCCCTTTCATTTCCGCCAACTCCTCCTCCTTCCGCTCTTCCTCCTTCTGTTTGGGCTTCTGCTTCTCCTTCTAATCTTTTACCCCTGCTGCCTCTCCCCTCTTCCTCCTCCTCCTCCTCCTTCTGCTCTTCTGTTCCTGCTGCTCCCCCTCGTCCTTCACGTCCTCCTCCTCGTGAACCTGGACCTTCACCTTCCCCGGCTCCTGCTCCTCTTCCTCCTCCCCCTTCTTCCTCTGGTCATGCCCCTCTTCCCCAGGCGCTTCCTCTTCTGCGGCCGCCACCTCAACTTCCTTCTCCACCAGACCCCACAGCACCTCCACCACCACTATGCCATGCTCCAGAGGCAGTGATATCTCACTGGGGCTGCCCATCTGCCCCTCGGGTCGGGCCTGGCCTTCCTGCCCAGGATGTTCGCTGGTGGCCTGCAAGCCTTCGGCCTGCGGCACCTCCGGCCCTGCCGGAGACCCACTGTCCCCACGGGCCCTCGTCTCTCGACCACCCCCTTCCCGTCGAAGGCGGCATGGGGCTTCCGGGCATCCCCAATGTTTCAGAAACACGAGTCGCGCATCATACGGCCCGGCCCGATACAGAAACTGTGGCTGCTACCAGCGACGAAGCGGGAGGTGAGAGCATGGTCCCCTCCCCAGACCCAGTCAGTGGAGACCTGAGGGCAATGGCTGGCAACTCGCTCCCCCTTCCTCACAGAGCCCAAAGTTCGAGCGGGCGCATGTGCATGCTGCTGTACCCAGGATGCCTCCCCGTAGCTATCGCTATGCTGCTGCCGCATAGGAGGCCTTTGTGGTGAGAGGTGCGCCTTCGGCTTTGAGGCTGAGGGAGCTCCAAGCCACGTCCAGGCTGCTTCACTGCCTTCAGGACCAATCATAGGGAGGGTGGTGTGCGTGGCTTCGCCATCCCGCCCCTAGGTCACCTGGAAACTGGGGCGCATCTGTTGCCTAGGCAGGAAGGCTCTGGGCCCCATGCAATGCAACTCCTCCCTGGGGCTTGCAGCCGGCCCTCCGTGACCTCTCAGTGTCTTGTTTGGCTTCTGGGCATGCAAAAGTGACCTTTGAATTCCACGGTGCGCTGGGCACGCGGCTATCTACACACACGGGTAAAGGGAAACCTCCACGCTTTTCCCATTTACACCGCCACCTTTGTTCATTGTGCCCCTAGTCCGACAACTCCACGGAGCGGATCACCTTGGCTGTCCGGGAGACGCATTCCAGCTGTGCGCCTGCTGTCTGTGCCCCCTGGTTTTCCATCTGCTCAGCCTCCTTTGCATACTCTCTACATCCATCCTTGCTCCAAGGAGACATGTTTGTCATGACAGCAGTCTAGCAGTGCACTGGCTAGGGAAGGTCGGTGACAAGAGGTGTGTGATGTGGGGAGGACGCCACACTAGGGGAGGCTACATAGCATGCGCGAAGCTCTTGCCGTTTGTCCCTGTTGCCTGGAAAGTGACACACTGGCAAGCACACACCGCCCCCCTCATGATCGGCTGCCCATTCCTCCTGTGTGTGGCAGTGCACAGGAAAGACCCGTGACCATGGGCCCTGGGACTCCTGGAGCTTGTGTCTGTCTCACAGACAGCGGTCCCCTTCCTCCCACAGTGCTTGGCCATCTTCTCACAGGGACCCTCCCCAGGCCTTCGTTGGCCGTATGTCTGTTCACCCTGGTCCCATTTCCTTTAACCACTCACTTAGGCAGCAGGCTGCCATGAGCGTGGGCGCTGACTCAAAACACTGTCCCCCTGTGCCACAGACAGCATGATTTCAAGGGCCTCCGAAAGGTATCAGGGGGTTGGGGGATGTAGCTTTGGGACGCAAGTGAGGACACGCCCCAGGGTCTACACGAAGCCACGTTACCAGTTTGGGGAACCAATAAGCTGCAGAAGGTGTGAAGTGAGGGCAGTGATGTGGTCTCCCTCCCTGTCAGGGCAGTGGTGATGTGGACTCCCTGCCTGTCTCCTTCAGACAGCAGCAGCTACACACACACACCACACAGAGACACTGCAGGATTGGAGGCTCGAGATGCATTGCCTGGCCAGGCAACACACTCATGCATTGCCTTTTCCCTTTGGTGGAATGAAGTGTTCCCCTCCCTCTTTATGGGGCCAGGAGGCTGCCAGGCAGGCCGGGGATTCTAGGATTGCCAAATTGGTGTGCCGGGAACTCTGGCCAACATGTTGCTTCCGTGACACAGAAGAGGTACCTACAGACTCGCTGGACCACGTCAGGATACGTACGGGGTACAGAAATGCTCCAGGGTGGCTGTGATATATGAGGCAGCACACCACAGCTTCAGGTGACAGCAATGCATAGAAACGCAGGTGGATGGGTAGAGGCTGAACAGGTTGTAGGGGGATGCGAGGAGGTGGCCACTGTGACAGACAGAGAGGCAAACATTTACCCAGAAAGGGAGAGGAACAGGTCCAGTGGTGAGCCCTCAAGCTGCCCTCAGCAGAGGATGTAGGGGGTGGGCAAGACAGGAAATCAGGCCCAGAGCCTGGTGCACCTGACCTATGCAACTCACTCCCTCCAGAGAAATGGGTCCTGTCAAACTCCCATGCATTGCTGGGAGACCCCGTGGCAGGAACGTGGAGCAAATCTGGGTCCCAGTTGCAGGGACTGCCTGGGAGAAGCAGGCAATGCCTTTCAGTTTGAACAACACTTACCACAATATTGGGGCCCAGGGGCCGGGCCCCAACTTCGCAAGGGGCCCTAGACCAGCCAGGCCTGTCTCTGCAGGGTCATCCAGGAGGATGTTCACGAGACCCGTACCCTGGCTGGGACCACAGGCCTTGCGATGATCCCCCTAGGACGGTCCAGGAGCAGGACCAGACTTACTCATGCTATCTGCTGCCTCCCTCCACTAATCCCCGCTTCCTTGCAGGGAACGTTGGTCCTCCTCCACTGGGCCATGGAAGGCCCATCCCCAACTTGCCCCTGACCAAGGCAACACAGAACGAGCGGACCCAGGCAAAGTCCAGGCTTTCCTCCTGTCATAAAAGGTGATCAGCTAGGTCCCTGTTGATCCCAGGAGCGAAGGGATTGCACTCGCTGGACTTTGGCACTTAGCCTCGCCCTTACCCACCAAGCCAGGAAAGCCCCCAGTCTCTTTCCTTCACTAGCCAACGGCCTACACACACTCACTCCGGCACAGAGATGCACGGCCACGTGGCACATGGACACAGACACGCACGCGCTGCCAGCACAAACGCTAGGTCTCAGGCAAAAGTACTCACTGGCGCCAGCCACAATACACTCGCAGACACTCTACTGGACCTCTGCACTCACTCATGCCCTCTGCCACATCCCACTCACGAGGCTAGCTCCTCCCCACGACCCACACTTGCTTTCCCCCCTCACACCCCACACGCATTTGTCCTGGGGCCCAAACCTGGCTGAAAACTAGGGCAGATTCAGGACTTCCATTGGGTCACGTGAACTTGCATTGAGATGCCGAGGAAAGGGAGCCACAACTGATACCAACATTCCAGTACCAATGGCACTGGAACATGGCATGTGGAGAAACACCAGCCATGACTAGGTTCCCAGCCTCCTCGGCCCCTGCCCTTTCTACACCCTCTAAACACTGGGGAGTCCCTTGGGTTTCAGTACCTCCCTGCTGGCTGCAACCTACAGGGCAAGGGCCAAGGGACTGAGCTTTCACAGTTCACATGTATACCCAGCTTGTGTGGGCTGCCTGGAGGCAGTCACAGCTTAGGAGGTCTGGATGTGCTCTGACCCGTTACTTACGCGTTCCTTTGTGTGTTCCCTTGCAGCCCTGTGCCATCAGCAGCCTACTATGTCCATATGGACATGCACAGCACACGGAAACCCAGATGCAATGAGACTGTCCAGGGACAAGACAGAGACAGAGAAAGAGAGATGGAGGTGGGGGAGGGAGAAAGCGTTCCCTACAGAAAATGATCACAGGGACTCAGAGAAAGACAGAGACCAGAGGGACATGGAAGGAGGCAGAGGAAGGAGAGTAAGTCACAACTAGAGATAGCCACAGAGGGGGAGTGTGCGTGTGGTGCCTTTGTCTGTGTGTATTCATGTGAATGAATGGGTGAAATTGTCTGGGACTAAGACAGGGGTGTGGCCACGATTCCTGGACTCTCGAACGCCCCTTCCAGCAGAATGGAGGCCCGGTATTCTCAGGAATCTCAGCGTTTTCTGGAATATGACTCATTTGCTTTGGGGCCCTAGCCCATCCTCAGGCTAGGAGGGCCATAGAGCACAAGGAGTGGGAACTTGAGGCATGAGGCTCCAGATAGTCTAGCCCATCAGGTGGAGCGTCGAGGCCCAAGGATTTTAAATGCCTGCTGCCTCCTTCTGGAGCCCACCGGCATGTGGGAAGCACGCCCATGGCCCCATGCCCTTGGAACACTGCAGTGGCTGTGGCTGTGGCTGTGGTGGAGGTGGGGCAGAGGCAGGGCAGTGAACTTTTTGACCGTGGGTCCTTGGGGTGAAGGATCTCCAGACCAGACCCAGACAGTTGGTTGCTGTTCAGGAACATTCAGCAGGAAGGGAAGTCGGCGTGGCTCCAGCATTTGAGCCCCTCCTCCCCTTCCCGGGTCTGGAGCCAGTTCTCTGCCTCCCCCTCCAGGGTGGCCTCCCTCTTTGGTCCATGTCCTTTTCCGCTTTGTCATCGACCACAACTGTCCTGTGGGATATATCATGTCGGAGAACTGGTGCTATAGATCTCACCTCTTTGGGGAGGAGTCAAGATGGCAGACAGCATGGAAGTTTCTTAAGTGTCTCGTGTGCATGAAATACAGCCAGACCAACACTAAACCATCCTACCCACCCAGGAAACTGACGGGAGGATTAGCACAGCAATCTGCATATCCTGAACCACAGACTTCAACAGGTACGTGACATGGAGAAGTGAACTTGGAGAGCGAGGAGGCTCAGGAAGGGAGTTGCTTCTGTGCCCGGAGAGGCGAAGGAGACTGGGCAGGTGGAAATTTTACTAATTTTCTTTAATATTCTTCTACATTATTCTTTCCTTTCGTGTCTATATTCACAAATTCTATTTTACTCCCATATTCTGCTTTTAGTCTATTTCAGTGTTTTGATTTTTCAAATTCTCACATTTCCCGTTGTAATATTTTTTACCTTCTAAATTTTTCTCCACTCCCACTTTTTTTTTCTCTCGTGTCAAACCCCTTTCAACACCCAGATGAAACATGCCTAGAATCTAGCATCATTCATTCCCTTTTTTACGTGTGTGTTTTTAATTTTTTACTTTTAACATTTTATACTTTGGATAGTTCATTTGAATTTTCTACCTCATGAGTTCCTTTTCTCCCTTCAAAATGACGAAAGGAAGGAATTCACCCAGAAAGAAAGAGCATGAAGCAACGAGAGCCAGGGATTCAACCAACACAGATACAAGCGAGATGTGTGAAGCAGCATGTAGAAGCACGATGATAAGAATACTAGCTGCGGTCCAATGTAGATTACAGTCCCTTTGTGCAGAGAAAACATGAAGTAAAAGCTGGCCAGAGTGTAATTAAAAATGATATAACTGAGCTGCAATGACGGATGGATGCAGCGGTGTCAAGGATGGATGAGACAGAACAGAGAATCAGCGATACGGAGGACAAACTGATGGAGAATATGGAAGCAGGAAAATCGAGGGAGATTAAGGAAAAGAGCACGGTTGAACAATTAGATAAATCAGTGACTCATGCAGAAGGAACAACATCAGAATCATAGGGGTCCCGAAGAGGGAGAGAGAGAAATAGGGGCAGCAGTGTTAGGTGAGCAAATCATAGTGGAAAATTTTGCTAACCTGGGGAAAGACACAGCCATCAAAATCCAGGAAGCGCCTAGGACCTCCACTACATTCAACAAAAACTGACCCTCAGCAAGGCAGCAAGGCATATCATATTCAAGCTCACAAAGTACTCAGGCAAAGAGAATCATGAAGGCAGCAAGGGAAAACAAGTCCCTAAACTACAAGAGAAGATAGATCAGGTTTGCCGCAGACCTATCCAGAAAAACTTGGCAGGCCTGAAGGGAGGGGTAGGATTTGTTCAAAGTGCTGAATTGGAAACTTACGCAGCCAAGAATTCTTTATCCAGCAAGGCTGTCATTCAAACTAGAAGGAGAGAGGAAAAGGTTCCCAGACAAACAAAATTTAAAGGAGTTTGTAACCGCTGAATCACACCTGCATGCAATTTTAAGGGGGGACACTAAGAGGGGAGAAATGATTATCTATCTGTCTGTCTATCTATCTATCTATCTATCTATCTATCTATCTATCTATCTATCTATCTATCTATCTATCTATCTATCTATCTATCATCTCCCTATCATCATCTATCATCTATGTATATGTATATGTATACTTATAATTATATTTTTATTTATGTATATTTATTTATATTTATAGATAGAAATACATAATTAGATATATAGAGATAGAGATATATAGATGTAGATGTAGATATAGATATAAAGATATATAGATTTTTTTTTCTCCAACACTTCAAAGAAGATAATGGCCATGAATTCATATCTTTCAGTACTCATTTTAATGTCAGTGGACTCAATGCTCCAATCAAAAGACATAGGGGAACAGAATGGATGAGAGAACAAGCGCCATCGATATGGTGTTTACAAGACACCCACTTTAGTTATAAACACAAGGTCAGAGTGAAAATAAGAGGATGGAGAATCATCTGTCATGCTAACCGTCAACAAAACAAAGCCAAAGCAGCCATACTTCTATGAGACAATCTAGACTTTAATGTAAAGCCTGTGTCAAGTGATGCACAAGGGCATGATGTCATAATCAAGGGGTCTATCCACCAAGAAGACCTAGCAATGGAAAACATTTATGTGGCGTATTTGAGAGCAACCAAATACACAAATCAATTAACCACAAACATAAGTTACATCATTCTTAGTCATGCCATCAGAGCGGGAGACTTCAACACCCCACTCGCTGCAATAGACAGATCATCTAAACAAAAAATCAACAAGCAAACGGGGGCTTGGAATGACACACTGGACAAGATGGGCTTCACAGATATCTTCAGAACATTTCATCATAAAGCAGCAGAATATACGTTCTTCTCCAGTGCTCATGGAATATTCTCCTCTATATTTCATATCATATGGAAAAAAGTCAACCCTAAGGAAGTTCAAAGAGATCGAGGTCACACCGTGCATATCTTCAGACCACAACACTACGAGACTCGAAATCAACTACAAGAAACAATTTGGAAAGTTAACAAATACTGGGAGACTGAAGAACATCCTACTAAAGAATGAATGTGGAAACCAAGTGTTTAAAGAGGGTATAAAAAGTATATGCAAGTCAATGAAAACGTATCTGGAAGTCACTGATAACACCACAACCCAAAACCTCTGGGACGCACCAGAGTCGGTAATAAGAGGACCTATCTAGTAAGTCAGGTCTTCCGAAAGGAGAAAGAAAGATCTCAGAGACACAACCTCACCTTACGCCTTAAGAGGCTGTGAAAAGAACACCCTATGAAACGCAGAACATTCAGAAGACAGGAATTAACAATGATTAGAGCGGAAATTAATGCTATGGAAACCAAAAGTCAAACAAAACAAAAACAAAAACAACCTCAAACAAACAAACAAACAAACAAACAAACCAAAAAAGGAAAACAGATCAATGAGCCCAGAAGCTGCTTCTTTGAAGGAATTAACAAAATTGATAAGCCAGTCATTAGTTTGATGAAAAAAGAAAAAAAGAAAGGGCCCAAATAAATAAACTCAAGAATGAAAGAGGAGAGATCACACGCAACACAGCAGAAAGGCAAACAATAATAAGAGAACAATAGGAGCAATTATTTGCCAATAAAATGGGCAATCTGGGAGAAATCGACAAATTCCTAGACATATATACACTACCAAAGCTGAAAGAGGAAGAAGAAGAAAATTGGAACAGATCCATAGCCAATAAAGAAATCAAAACACTAATCAAAAACCTGCGGAAGGAAGAAGACTGCAGGGCCAGATGGCTTTCCAGGGGAGTGCCAGCAAACATTTCAGGAAGCGTTAACACTTATTCTCTTGAAGCTGTTCCCAAAATAGAAATGGAAGGAAAACTTCCAAACTCTTTCTATGAAGCCAGCGTTACCTTGATTCCAAAATCCTCCTGGACTTCCTCCTCCTCCACTTCTTCCCTTGCCTGCACCCGATCATTCACTCTTCCTTCTCGTCGTGGTCGTCGTCGTCGTCGTCGTCCTCCTCCTCCTCCCGTAACTCCTCCCAATCCTCTTCCTCCATCTGATCCTCCACCTCCTCTTCCTCCTCCAACTCTTCCTCCTAGGCATCTTCCTCCTTCTGAAGGTCCTCTCCTGCTACTGCCCTTCCTGCCCTACCTCTGACTTTTGACCTCCTCTTCTTCCCTCTGCTCTCGTCCTCCTCAACTCCCTCCTCCAGCTGCCCCTGCTCCTTTGGCTCGTGATCCTCCTCTTCCTCGTGCTGGACATCATCCTCTTCCGTTTGTCCTTCTCCTGTACCCCGTCATTCACTCCCCCTCCTCCTCCTCCACTTCTTCTTCTAACCCCTCCCAATCCTCTTCCTCCAGCTCCTCCTGCTCCTCCACTTCCTCCTCGGTCTCTTGCTCCTTCTGCTCCTACACTTCTGCTCACGCTATTCCAACCCTGGCTCTACCTTTTCTCCTCATCCTCTTCCCTCTACTCTCGTCCTCCTCAACTTCCTCCCCCAGCTGCTCCTCCTCCTTTGGCTCGTGCTCCTCCTCATCCTGGACATCCTCCTCCTCCACTTGTTCCCTCTCCTGCACCCAATCATTCACTCCTTACCCTCTGGCACTAACGCCTCCCAATCCTCTTCCTCCAACTCCTCCTCCTCCTCCTCCTCCTCCTCCTCCTCCTCCTCCTCCTCCTCCTCCTCCTCGTCCTCCAATGCTGCCTCTGGTCATCCTTCTCTTCCCCAGGCACATCTTTGTCCCTTAAGACCACCACAATCTCCTCTAAGAATGGGAGTAAAAGCTCTCACACTGCTCCAAACCATCCGAAATGAGCACCGGACCCTGGGGCATGGGCCCTCACAAGCCATCGTGTCCCTGCAAAAGGAGCCTGGCAACCTCCCAGGCCTCCCGGGGAGACCTGGCAGTGGGAACCTGGGAGCAGCGACAGGGTCCCTGGGGCAGGGACACCCAAAGGACAATCGTATCGTGCTCTGTCTTTTCAACCATACCTATAACAGTATCGGATCTAGTGGCCAGGCCCCAACGGTCCTCACATGCGACCCCTGACCAGCCAGCCCTGTGTCGGCAGCGCCATCCAGGAGGAAGCTCACCGACACACATGCCATGCCTGGGACCCCAAGGCGCTTCGATCACCCCCTAGGCAGATAAGGTCAGGGCTAGGTTACTCCATGGGACCTGATGCAGCCCTACAGTCGTCCCCAATTCCTTGTAGGACAGGTCGGACTTCCTCCACTGGGTCATGGGGTCTCCATGCTGTTCAAGCTAGCAGCAGCCAACACATGACCAGCAGTACTGGGACACTGTCCAGCCTTTCCTCTCATGCTGGATGGTGGCCGCGTCTTTACCGAAAGCCCTGTATGGGGGCAAAGGGCTGTGGGGAAGGCAGGTAGGCGGGTAGCCAGGCACAGATGTGACCACCCGCTGTGATGCCGCAGGATCACTGGGACTTCACTTCCATCTGGCCCACACACAAATGCTAGGGATGGGGCTTTGGGGGCAGTGTGAACGCCTTGCAGCTTCAGCGTCAAGGAGCTGGGCATACAGACCTGTGGGCACAGCCGGCAGCAGACTGGGACCAGTGTTCCTCCCTAGGCCCCTTTGACCCTCCACCACCTGAGAAGAATACGGGGGGTGGGCTGTAAGGCTTTAGACTCCCCAAAGCGCACACACAGTGGGCCACGTGCTGCCCGCTGCGGTTTGGGGTGGGGCGGGTGGAGCAAGGACGGGATTCCTGCCTCCAATGTCCACAGCATCCTCCATCGACATGCAACCGCTGAGACACTGAGAAAGGAACCCAGTTCCCCATGTTACATGAGGCCAGGAGTCGACAAAGCCTGAGGCTAATCAGGGTCGCCAGCACAGGGACTGAGAGGCTCATGCTGGCACCACTTACGTGCAAGGGGAACAGAGTTCTGGGACACAACTTGACATGTCCGGAGCCCAGCTGCAGCGGCAGGGGTGATCTTGTGCTGCGGGGAGAAGTGTTGCTGGCAACGAACTGTCCCCTAAGAGAGCAGCTGGCAGGCTGCTCACCTGCCCATCCACACACGGATCCCCACACACCACACTGCTGCGGCACTCCTGGGGGACGCAAGTCACCTGAGGTCTAGGGTCCAAGCTCCTCCCTTTCCCTGGGCCTGGTGCACAGGAAGCAGAGAGGAGAGCCCCGAGGAAGAGCTGACTGGTGACAAAACATGGCACGTCTGCCTAGAGCAGAGATTCTTGCTGGACACCTCCCTCCAGTGAATTACCTACGCCTTCTGCACACAACGTAGCCTGATAGCTTGGGTTCGTTAGCTACTCTGTGCACAAGGCCTGGGCACAACCTTGTAGCCCCTCCGTATATGCTACTGTAGGCCACCAGGGCAATCAACACACACACACACACACACACACACACACACACACACACTCACTCACTCACTCACTCACACACTCACTCTCACGTAGACACATACTAACACACACACAAGCACACTCACTCACAAGTGGTCCACTGGCCACTGGGCATAGGCTTTCCTCCCCTTGGTCCCTGTCTTGACCTTGCACCAATTTCCCTTTTGCATCCTGACTTGAGCCCCCCTGGCAGAGCAACAGTTGCACCCATCCCAGCGATTACCATCAGGACTCAGGAGGGAAGGGACTGCACTCCTGTATTCTGGCACCTGACCGTCCCACATAAGCACCTCATCCACAGAGACCTCTGTGTCTCTCCTTATCTCGCCGGCGGCCTACACACCCACTCCCGCACACAGAGAGACACACAGCTACACAATCGCATGAACATATGCACGCACACACTGCCGGCACCACCACGGATCTCAGGCCCAGTTTGCCACAGACTCCCACACACACTCACAGGAAATCACGCTGGGTCTCCACCCTCGCACGTACTCTCTCCATGAAATCCCACTCATAAGCCTCGCTGCTGCCCACAACCCACACCTGTCTCTTCTCCTCACACATATCCCATCCTGAGCCACTGTCTCAGGACAGGGCTCGGGGTCAAAGGGACCCCGGGTGTGGGAGGCAGCAGTAAGGTATACTGGGATCGACTGTGAGAAGCCTGCCTACTCCTGAGTTCTCAGGAGACATGGGGCCTTAGCTCTGACCCTCACTGGAGGCGTTGCTCACTGGATTCTCTCTCACCAAGGAGACGACACCCCTCTGGGAGCAAGGGTGCTGGCTGAATCTCCCCAAGTCCTGGCCACACTGTACCTGGACGCAATGGACCAATTTGGTCCCGCTGTGCAATCCCCTTCCCTGCCTTTTGGCTCTGGCCTATACAACAAGTCTCCACGTAACAGGTCTGTCTCTTCCTCCTCCTCCTTCCAGACTCTGCCTGCCCAGGAAGGCAGGCCTCTGTGCACATGGCAACACCTGCCCCACACCAGTACTGCACCTCTCCTGCACACACAAAATCACCCTGGCAGCGGCTAGGACAGTAACACTCAGGTCCCGTCCTCGTCGTCCCTCCTTGGGTCCCCCATAAACACACACACACACACACACACACACACACACACACACACACACACACACACACACAGAAACAGAAGGGTTTTTAGCTTCCTGTATGTGTCCACATAAACATCGTGGCAACTCTTCAAGGCTGCCACATGAGATCATTTCCCCAATTGTCTCCGGGGCTCAAAGAAGAGAGGAGACGCATCCACCCATCTCTTCCAGCACTGCTCGCGTCCTGCATTGTTTCTGCATGGGCAAACATAGAAGTTCTGTGTCTTTCACGCCCACACAGATGCAGAGCCCCTGACGCATATGAGCACACCCAGACATTTTCGCTTACACGCACACACACGCACCCCCACGCAACAGACACCAAGAGTGATACGGGGTATTTGCAAATACATCCCAGATGGTGTCACTCTTGTGCCTCGCCCTTTTGTGATCCCTCTTGCTTTCTCACCCAGGGATTCATTTCCAGCCCCCAATGGCCTTGGACTACTTTGAGAATGGCTGTCAGGTTGCGGGAGGACATGGTGTGGTGGGGCACATGGAAGGAAGTGCGAGATTGTCACCACAGTGGCGCCTGGGGTCACGGCAGCTCCAGTCCCAAAGACTGGCAGGCAAAACCAGACTGAAGGAGCAGGGGGAAGCCCGGGAGAGGGCGGACATCCACGGGGAGCATTTGTGGTGGAGAAGCATTGCTCCTCCCCAGTTGCACTCCAAAGCCCCAGTCCACAGCACAAGTGCATTTGGTTTGCAGGCATCGTCCCAGTGTGTGTTTGCAGCTGAGTTCCTGCAGGTCCCTTGTCATCCTCCCACCCGCTCCCCATGCTACCTGGGTCCCAGTCTCGGCGGACCTTCCATTTCCAAGCCAATGTCTGGCCCACGTTCCCTTGCCCATACAACACACGTGTCAAAACACCACATACTGGCATTCTCACCGACATGTGCGCGCGTCAGGTCACTGTCTTCTGTTCCCTTCCTCCCTCAGTTGTACTGCAGGGGATTGGGCCACAGGTCCTCGCTGATGATCTGGTAGGGGACAGAGGCCAGCGCCACATTGGGCATAGCCCACTCTCCTCTCTGGCTGGGGGCCACCCACATTCCCATTGCTGAGGAAGGCCTCAGGGGCCCCACCTCAGCAATCCTGTTTGTCTGTGGCAGCTGTGCTCACACAGCCAGTTGAACAAGTGAAGCTGGTGGGGTCATGCCTGAAACTGGGATCTCCATGTTCATAATCGCAGAACCACTGGACTGGAGTGGCACGTGATGCCCTGTAGCCTGCAGGAAGAGAGGTTTTGAGGAACATCCTGATGGCCTCCTCCCCACCCACCTCCTCCTCCCCCTCCCTCCTGCCCCTGATGCATGTTCATCAGCCTCCTGCCCTGCACCATCATGGGACCCACACCCTACCAGCAAAGCTAAGCTGATACTCCTTAATGATCACTGGGTTCCAGAAGTACGGGTTCTCCACAAAGAAAAACATCACTCTGCAGCGGTACTTGGGATGGCCCACTTCCTCCACCTGCGGTGAGCAATGGGACAGGAGGGGGCAAGTGTCCTCCCTCGGGGTCCTGACCTCCTAGCCTGGCTGTGAGGGTGAGCACCTTTGCCTCACCCTCTCCTGCCCAAATCCCACACCCGACGGGATGGCCCCCAGCCACAGCCTCCCCGGTCTGACCTCCAAGTCGACCAGGTAGCTGAGCACGTCTTTGTCCTGGACAACGATCATGGCCGACAACTGTGGGTGATTCAGAATCTGTGCTGGGTCAAGGAGCTGTGCCTTCAGATGCTGTGGAAACAGACACAGCCCACCCCCCCAACCCTCCCAGGCTAAGAGCAAGGGACTAGATCAGGGCATGTGCAGAAAGACCAGGAAACACTAGCCCCCACACTCCTCAGCCTCTGCAAATGCATCAGACCCCATCGACACTGGGCTGTCTGTTGGCTTCCTGTACCTCCCACGCTGTCTGCACACAGCAGGGAGAGACTCCACTGCCTGGACTCCTCACAGTTCCTTCATATACCTGACCTGTGTGGGTTGCCAGCAGCCCATCATAGCTTGTGATGTTGGCATGTGCTCTGACCCCTCCTCACGGCAGGGTGTCTTGGCATATTCCCGTGAAGACCAATGTTGTCACAAGCCTTCTGAGTCCAGAAGGAATAACAAGGCTTACAAGAAACCGACTGCACACTTACGATGCAAACATAGGGTGTGGGAGGGAGAAAGGATCGAGAAGCACGGACAAGGAGGGGAGAGGAGGGAAATGAAAGTAGACAAAGTGACACAGCCAGTCAGGATAGAAAGACATGGGTGGGACCCAGCCGGAGCCTGAGGACAGAGAGGGAAGCAGGGGAGGAGATACAAGGAGAGAATCCCGTGTGTGTGTGTGTGTGTGTGTGTGTGTGTGTGTGTGTGTGTGTGTGTGTGTGTGTGTGTGTGTGATGGTCTGTGGAGGCAGATTGTACCTCGCTCGGAGTCAGTCTGAGTCGTCCCACTGTCTGGAACAGGGGGGTGGCATGGTTCCACTAAAGGCCATGAGTGTGTGTCTGAAATGCTCTCTTTTGACGGAACTGCTAGAAAACGTGCACAGCCTGTGAATGTGAAGGTGGGTGTGCGGCCTCTGTAACTCTCCCATTTGGCATCGAAACGTTTCCTTGCCTTATCTGCTCTGAGTGAAGGCTGCTTTGTGCTACCCTAGCTCTGGTAGCATGGGGACACATGCCTCACGTCCACAAATAATGTTTGAGAGCAGCTTGCAGGCCAACGCTGGTGGAGACCTAGAGGAAGCAGGTCCAAGTCCCCAAGTCCCCCCATCCCCAACAACCGCCCCTGTCCAAGGCCTTACATTGGATCCCAGACCACACAACCCAGGGCCAGGGACCACTGCCCAGCTCTCCTCCCTGGGGTCCCTCGCCCTGAAGCACCCTGCTTTCAGGGCCCAGGCCTCCTGAACTACGGCCCACGCCATTACCCACCAGCACCAAGAAGGATACCCCTGGGCCCCTTCTTGATGATGGCCCTTCTGTGATCCAGGTAAGAAATGCGCCTCCGAAGAATCCTGCGCTTCAGCCGCCATAAGGCCCTGGAATCTTGGGCATTCCCAGCGCTGATCTCCAGCTGAAAACGCTCCAGAACTGCCAGCGGGTCCTGGGCTGAGGCAGGACGCAGCACTGGCTCTTGCTGCTGCAGCTCCTGTGAGAGCTGGGGCCCCTCCTCCACCTCTGCATCTGCCTCAGTCTTCTCCTCTTGCTCCGGAATCTCCTTCAGCTGCTGTCTCTCCTCCTCCACCTCCTCCTGCTCAGGCATGTCCTCTGCTTTAGCCTAGGCTTCCTCAGAATTCTCCTCTCCAGCCACCTCTTCCTCGGTCGCCTCCCCGTCCTCTTCCTCCACCCCGATCACCACCTCAGCCGCCACCATTCCGTCATCCAATATCACCACCAATTCCTCCACTGGGCTTGCCACCTGTATCTCACACCCAGCCTGGGCTTCCTGCACAGGATGGGCGCTTGCCGCCCCTGAACCTGGGGACTGTGGCCAGCCCACGCCCTCCAGCGCCCCTGCATTCCCGCAGGCCAGGGACTCTCGAACTTTCTCATCCAGGACGATCAGGGCCCAGGGTCGCCGGGAATCACCGCTTTTTCTGGACCGCGACGCGCTGGCCATGACGCTCGGCCCCGGCCCCAGTGTAGCTAGGGAAGCCTCAGGACAAGGACAGGGAAATGGCAGCAGGTGGACGGAGCCTTGGCCGCAAGGCCTTGAGGTCCCTGCTGCCTCCCGCGCAGCCCGCACAAGTGGGGCCCAGGCACACAGGCTCTGGGATTTGACGACTCTGCATTGGCTGTGGCTGCTGGGGAGGAGAGGCTGAGACAGAGGCAGTGAAGAGTGTGCGCCTGAGGTCTGGGGGCGAAGTGTTTCCAGGGCAGGTCATGCCCGCTGGCCAAGTTGGCGGAGCAATCAGTTGCAAGACAGCAAGACGGGGTGTTGGCCGCCAGTTAGCACGTGCCAGCGGCCGGTCCGGGCTCTGGAGCAAGGGACCAACCGCCAGTGTTGACCCCGTTTTGCCGCATGTCCTCTTCAGCACTGTGACCTTCCAGGCCTGACTCGCGAGGTCCCCGGTGTCACACAGTCTGTGTTCGCTTGTACACCCTTTCCCCAGAGGCCTCACTCCGGGCAGCAGAGCATTCAGCACAGGAACGTCCACAGGGTGAGCCACTGCCTGCTCCGTCCCCTTGCTCCTTTTCATGAAGCTGGGGCAAGGCCTGGAGAAGTCCTTAGGTGTCGCACCTACCGGGGCCACATGGCCGTCCGCACGGTTTCTCCTCCTTGGCCATCAGGCTGAGGGCGGCGGTAAGGTGGGTGCCCACCCAGAACCAGTGACACCCCCCTTAGACCCACCACACCGCCGTGTCCTTGCATGAAAGCAGCTCAGTAGAACTCAATGCACTGCAATTCAGAGCAAACAAAAACCCGCACAGCCCCATCTGCCACTGGTGCCCTACTGATCTCCGTACAGAGCACCAGGGAGATGGGGTAGTAGGATTTAGCAGTTCCCTCCGGTCCGGAAATCTAACCTTCCAACAAAAGTAGGACGACTCCAAGCAGGGTGCTTAGGGGCCCTTCACCGAGAATTACAAACTAGTCTGTGTCTGTCTCTGAGAAAGCCCCGTGCCTGCTGTCACTAGTACACACGAAAGCAGATGAGTTCCCTCCACATTTCCCAGGCGCCAACGAGAATTCTGAAGAAGCGTGCACCCAGACACAGAATGTCCACTGAGAGAGACAGCGAGAAAGAGACACACAGGGAGACAGAGATATAGAGGGAGAGAGAGAGACACATGCAAGCAGAGGGAGGAAGGACGAGTGGAGGGGAAGACCGGCCTGGAGAGGGAGAGTCACAGGGAGATTGGCGGGAGAGACAGGGAGGAGGAGCAAGACAAGAAGAGGCAGAGGGGCACCTATTACAAGGAAGACGGGCGGAGACAGGGGGAGGCATTAGTGAGGGAGAGGAGGGAGACGAAAACAAAGAGAGCTGGAAGGGAGGTCGGAGGGAAGGACAGGAAGAAGACAAGGGAGGGGGAGGCAAGGGGAGGGAAGGAGGAAGGAGAGCAGGGGCAGCCGAGGCCGAGACAGGTGGGCTGACTCTGACGACAGGGCAACTGCAGTGTGCAGTTTCACCTGGTGAAGTTCACCTGTGCAATTTCCACAGAGACGAATGCTGTACAGTGGTCAGCTCTCAGCACAAAAGGCACCGTTCCCACCTGGACCTTAAGGGCAGTCTGGAATGATCCAGGAACTAGAAGGAAGCTGCAGTGAGGTCACTCTGGGTGAGGAAGAGGGCACCGCAGGGAAGAAAGCAAGGACCCGATCCCCACAGGGCTTCTGGAAGCCCTGTATTTACCAGCAGCAGACAGGAAACGGGACTGCCGGAAAGAGACCGCAGAGACCTAGGGACAGCACGTGTGGGAAGGAATCACGTCCCCAAGCTCGGCAAATTCAAGCAAAAGCAGAGGCTGCACATCCATGGAAGTCAATGCTTTCCGAGTGGAACCAATGAGGTTCTCACAGATGCCCAGGAAATGTGCTCCACTCTGAGGCCCCTCGCCTCTCGCAAGCTTCTCATCCAAAGCGACTCATCACAGAGAAAGGGTGCACCGTGAGCAAAAGAGCCAAGGTCTCCTTCGCATCCCCGGACGCAGACAGGTGATCCGCCCAGTAATCTCAAGCCAACGTATGGTGATAAAGGTTACATTCCACCACAGTGCTGGAGGAAACTCGCACCCGAGGGGAGGACAATGAGTGAGAACAGCATCCCAGGCTGTAAGGTAAGGACAGACCGTCAAGCTGTATTGACAGGTCACGAGACCGTGACTCAAATGTCTGTACAGACACAGAGCGTCTGCACAAGCACGAGGTCTGGATAGTTGTAAGCAGGGAGCTGGATTTCTAAGTCTGGGCTGCCCATATGATATGAAAGGCTAACACGTGCAAGCAGAGCTATGCCCATGTGATGCGGATCAGCTTCCTGAGGCGGTATTTGTACCTTGTGGAGGACCTGAGAGACCCATGCAGGCCGGCTCCTTGTGCACCTCTGCCACCGGGCACATATGTGGGAAACGTAGGGCCAAAGGGTTCCCGTTAGGCTTAGTTTGGCTCACCCTTCAGCGGGTGCATTGAGCATCAGTGCAGAAAGCACTGGGCTCCCTGAAAGAGGCCAACCCCTGACAGAAACACAGTGGTGGTGACCCCTGCTTGATGGACTCCTGAGGAGATTAAAAGGAGTTAAAGGCATGCAGTCCACTAGAGAGTAGAGAGGTGTTAAGCAGGGGAGGGTGCGATGAGGAGGTGTCGGGCCTAGGGTGTGAAGAGGCATTCATGCCATGTGCATGAGTTCTGGGGATCTAACTTGCCAGGGCAGCCGTAAGGAACGCTTCACCGCATCGTCATGTTTCTCAGAGCTAAGTGCTCTCACCACAAACATAGAAGGTTTGCTGAGCAATGTCTCGGTGAAGGTGGCTGGATGGAGCGCTTGCACGTGAAGGATACGGGCACCTCCGTGACTGCCCGTTGTGTTCCTCAGTCATGCACTAGTCCTGGTGGACTAAGCTGAGCTCAGTACCCTGCAGTCAAAGGTGTCTGCATGGTTCCCGCCAACATGAATCAGACTCCCAGGGAGGAAGTAATGGACAAATGAGGGACCAGAACACACAGGAGGCACATGGAAATGAGACACACGCTGGCAGGGGGAAGTCTCTCCCAGCCAGGAACATGCCACTTGGCAAAAGAGTAAGTGGGAAAACGTTGCTAGACCGCTTTTCACACTTTAAGCCTGTATCTGCAACGTGCAAGCCAGTGACGTTTGAGCCCCTAGGGTCCAAAGGGTTTGAAAACAGAAGGACGGAAAATAGAGGTGTGACTTCATGCTCACAGCAAGGCAGCTGCATTTGGGGACATTAAATGGCTGGCAGTGAGTGCATGGCCAATCCTCTGACGAAGGTCCTACGGGCACGGAAGGATTTCTGGCTCCGGGAACATATAAGAGAACAGGCAGAAGCCCCTCCACCTGACAGCAGGACAGCAATTGGATCTGTCAGTGGAAGAAAGGGGTTGAATTCAGAGGGAAACACACTCAAGCGCAGAAGCATACACCAAAGACAAGACAGGCAAGCAGAACCGCAGCTGACACAACACGCAGGTGTGCAGAGACGAAGGCGATTACACGGGTACAGCTGTGCCCACTTAGGCCAGTCAAGGAGGCATCACCAGAGAGGCGTTGGCACAGGCAAAGCCAGGAAAGGACACAGACACGCCAGGGCTCACTCAGGGAGACAGAGGAGCAGAGGCAATGCAAGACATTTCCTGTACACAGAGAACAACAGGACGATCCCGACAGGCTAATGAGGGACACATGTGGTTCAGAGACATGGAAGTCAGAAGGCTCCTGAGTTGCCGAGGGTGTCCCCTGTCGAGGGACAGCACTCTGGAGCTCACACACGCTGGTGTTGTGGTTGAAGAGGCCGCTAGGCAGCACATACAGTTGTGCAGTGGGTTTAGCAGCTCCTGGACCCTGGGTCTCCCCAGGGAGTGCAGCGGCTACGGGAGGACACCCGGGGCTGCAGGGTGTGCAGCATGAGGGCTGTAATCCCTTGGACACAGAACACTCAGGCCTCTGACCACGGTCCCTGGACACAAGTATCCACACTTGAGGGTTTTGCTCTGGGGGCCGTGAGGGCATTCCACACCCACGCCTTGCGCTTACTTTCTCTTTGGGACAAGCCGGGCGGAAAAGTCACCCTGGCCCCTCAGCAGGTATTGGCGCGATATATGAACACGTGGGGGACCCTGTGTTCCCCTGTCCCGTAAAGTGTTCCTGCTCGGCAAGACCTATCAAGTAACGGCCTGCTTGTGCAGAAAGATGCCCCAAAGGGCCCAGCCTCATGACCACTGAGGCCGTATTCCCACTGCAGAGTCATGGGCCATACTTTCTTTGGATGTTCACACCCAAAGACACGGGCCAGCACAGGGAGCTTTTCCAGGGTACCCCGACGTTTAAACATCAAGCTGCTGAGAAGTCGTGCTTCTCCAGCCAGTGTGCAGACAGCAGCGAGAGAAAGACCTGCCTTCCCTTCTAGAGAGTTCGACAGCCTCCGCCCTGGAAGAGGTAAGGCTTGGGCGTACAGATTCCCAACTCCACAGCGTGCGGAACCCCGCTGACCATGTTGTCTGCATACTGGTATGGGCGAGAAGCCTCCATGCATTGGGACTGCCAACGCCTTCTCTGGAATAGAGCCACTGCAGAGAAAGCTCTTGTACTGCAGAGCTGTGCCGTGGGGATCCTGGGGGGCTTGGGCAGCTTGGGAGACAGGAAGATTAGTGTGGGGATGTCAGTCTCAGGCACGCTGTGCTGGGGGCCGTGTAACTTGGCGATAGAGAAGAGCCTGCGATGGACAGGGCTGAACTCTGTCTATTGCACTGCTAGGACGGTGGAGCTTTTCCCCTATCGCTAGCACAGACATCTCTGGCAAGCAGCCATCTGCTGTGGAAGGAGTACCCCAGCACTCACCTCTTCCCAGGTGAGGCTCATCCCTGTCCTTTCTAACATCCAGGCCTGCCCGGGACCTCTGCACAGAATGCAAAGGCTGCACAAGTCCATCGTTCCCTTGTGGCCGAGGCAGCCTTTGTCCAGGCACTCGGGCCAAGGAACGCAGGCTGCCTGGGACGAGGCGACCTCTCTGAGTGCCTGCTGGTGTTTGCCCTTGGGAGTCTTCTCACAAGTCTCACATGGCGTGTTGGACACACAGCATAAGCCTGTGGACCCAGAGGAAGAACAGCACCTGACTCATCACGGCTGAAGATGAGAGGGCAGCGGGCACACGGGAGAGGATGGCGTGTCCGTGGCCTTTAAGAGCCCCACCTCCCCGTGACCCTCCACTCTGTTGGCTTGCAATCTGGGCCACCCATTCGTAACCTGAGGTCATTTCAGAAACAGCGAAGTTCACACAAGGACATCAGTACTAGGACTCTTTCAGGAGTCTTGTGGGTGTGAGTGTGTGATCAAATTGGTTGATCAAAAAATTGGGTACTTTTTTTGTTCACAATTTTATTTTCAACATTCATTCTCAAATTTGTTATGCTTTAATATATGATTTTTAAAAAGCTCCTTCAAAATATGATTTGATTTTCAATCTTGCAACACCTCTTAAATTTTTATTTATTGAAAAATGGGTTGACAAGTTCAAAGTCAATATTGAAACGCTTCTCAAATTCATTCCATCTGACAATATTGCCCAAATTGCTGATATTTTATTTGATTTTATAGTGTCTAAACTTATCTTTTTAAAAGTTATTTATTTTGAAAGAGAGAGAGAGTGGGAGAGTATAGAGGAGGGGCACAGAGATGGTGAGATAGACTCTCAATCGTGAATTAGTAATCCAAAAGCTCTGAAGAAACAAAAGTTCAGGACCAGATTAATTCTACTGTAACTTAAAGAAGAGTTACTCCCTGTTCTTCTCAAAGGAATTGCAACTTCATTCTATGAGACCAGCATTTACTTGATATCAAAATCAGAAAACTAGTCCACTAAGAAAAAGAAGGACAAGCCCATATGTTTAATGAACATTGATGCAAATATTCTCAAGAAAATACTTGCACACTGACTCTAATAATACATTATAAAAAGAGGTATTCACCACAATTGAGATAGATTTATTCCTAGTTTGCAAGTATAGTCCAATATTCACAAATCAATTAACACGTTACAGTACACCAATGAGATAAAGGAGAAGAGCCACATTATCATTTCAACAGATGCAGGAAAAGCATTTGAAGAAGTACAACATCCATTCATGATAAACAACCTCGGCAAATTAGGATTAGAGGAAAATACCTCAACATAATAAAGGCCATCTATGAAAAACTCATAGCTAAAATCTTTTTGAATGGGGAAAACCTGAAAGCTTTTCCCATAAACTTAGGAACAAGACAAGGATGTCCACTCCCACCACTTTTTTATTCAGCACAGAACTAGAACTCCTAGCCACAGCAATTAGACACTAAAGAGAAGTAAAAGGCAATGGAATCAATAAAGAAGAAGAAAAATGTTCTCGATTTATAGAGGCCATGATACTCTACTGTAGAAAACCTGAAAGATTCCACGGACAAAAGTGTGAGAACTGAAGAACGAATTCAGTAAAGTCATAGGATAGAATCAACATACAGAAATCTGTTGCATTTGTATACACTAATAATGAAGCCTCAGAAAGACAGATTAAGAAAACAATCCCATTTATAATGGATCAAAAAAATAAGATCTAGGGGTAAACTCATACAAAGAGGTGAATAAACTATACTCTGAAATCTATTAAATAAGGTTGAAAGAAACTGAGGTCAACAGCAAGAAATGGATAATTCCATGCTCATGGATTGAAAGGGCAAATAATGTTAAAATGTCTATGTTACCAAAGCGATCTACATATGTAATGTAACCCCGATGAAAACACCAATGGCATTTCTCACAGAACTAGAACAAACAGTCCTAAACGTTATATGGGACCACCAAAGAACCTGAAGAGCAATGCAATCTTAAGCAAAAAACCAAACAAACAAACAAGCAAACAAACAGACAGAGAAACAAAGAAACACTGGAGGCATCACAAACTCCAGATATCAAGTTATACTACAAAGCTGTAGTTATCAAAACTGCATGGTACTGGCACAAATTGGAACGTAGACCAATGGAACAGAACAGAATACCTAGAAATAAACCCACAAGTTTCTGGTCTATTCATCTTTGACAGAGCAAGAAAGCATATAAAATGGGAAAGAGGTATTCTCTTCAGCAAATGGTGTTGGAAAACTGAACAGAAATGTGGAAAAGAACGAAACTGGACCACTTTCTTACAAAACGCATGAAAATAAATCCAAAATGGATTAGAGATATAAATGCCGAACCTGAAACCATAAAAATCCTAGAAGAGAACACAGGCAGTAATTTTGGACGTTAGCCAAAGAAACGTTTTCTAGGTATATCTCCTGAGACAAGGGAAACAAAAGCAAAAATAAACTATTGGGATTGCATCCAAATAAAAAGCTTCTGCACAGCTAAGGAAAAACTCCACAAAAATGAAGGGCAACCTACAGAATGGGAGAAGCTATTTGCAAATGACATATCCAGGAATGGATTAGTATCCACTATATAAAGAACTTACAAAACTCAATACTGAAAAACGAAATTATCCGATTAAAAAATGGGCAGAAGACCTTAACAGACACTCCTTCATGAAGACATCCAGATGGCCAACAGACACGTGAAAAGATGTTTATCATCACTTACCATCAGGAAATTGCAAGTCAAAAGGAAAATGAGATACCACCTCACACTCTTTGGAATAGCTAAAATCAGCAACACAATGAACAACAGGTGTTGAGGAGGATATGGAAAAAGAACTTTTGCACTGTTGATAGGAATGCAAACTGGTGCAGTCACTGTGGAAAACATAGTGGGTTCCTCAGAACGTGAAAACTACAACTGCAGCAATCACACTACTGTGTATTTACCCAAAGAATCCAGAAACGATAATTCAAAGAGAGACAAGAACCCTGATAATTTTGGCAGCATTATGGAACAGCCACGTGTCCATCTAGTGAGGAATGGATACAGATTTGGTATGTATATATGATGTGGTATTATAATGTGGTATTATACACACATAATTATATGATGTGGTATATTCTGTATAATACCCACACACAGGGGAATAGTACTCAGCCACGTAAAATAATGAAATCTTGCCATCTGCAACAACATGAATGGAGCTAGGGAATATAATGCTAGGCAAAATAAGTCGGTCAGAGACAGACAGATACCATATGACTTCATTCATATGTGAAATTTAAGAAACTAAACAAATGATCAAATGTTGGGGAAACAGAGTAATAGACAAATCTAGAAACATACACTTAATTATAGATAACAACATGCTGGTTACCAGTGGGGGGGTGTGCAGATGTAGTGAGTGAAATATGTGATGGGGATTAAGGAGTGCACTTGTTGCCATGAGTACTGGGTATTGTAAGGAATTGCTGAATCAGTATATCGTACATCTGAAATTAATATAACACTATATGTGAAAAAAAAAAATAGGGGCATCCTGGTGGCTCAGTTGGTTGGCCATCCAACTTTGGCTCAGGTCATGATCTCGCAGTTCGTGGGTTTAAGCCCTACATTGGGCTCACTGCTGTAGGCATCACGCCCACTTCAGATATGCTATTCCTCTCTCTCTGACCCTGCTTGCATTCTCTCAGTAAGAAATAAGATATTGTTTCAAAACCATAAAATATTTAAAAATAAATTCAATTTATAAGAAAAAGAAAAAAAAACACTTTAGAGCACCTCATTAAATTACTGGATTTTCTGATATTTTAGGTATCAGGAAATTCATTTGTTTGCATATGTGTTATTATATCTTTTTAGGTATTCTCTCTCCCGTCCTGTTTTAATAATAATACTAAGAGCAGTAATAATAGGATTCTATATAAGGGGTGTTTGCTCTGTTTCAGATATTGTTCTAAACTCTTTATGTGATCATTATATTCATCACTTGGTCTTACATATATGAGAACGAAAGCACAAAAGCATTAAAAAAAATCTGTGCCGATGATCATACACCTAGTAGTGGTGAGACAGGATGTAAACTTGGGTGAGTTGGCACTAGAGGACACTATTTCATGCCACCTCTCAGTTCCATCACATGCCACCTGTGTTGACCTTGGGAGCAGACAAGTTCCTTAACCTCGGAACTTCTTCACTTTGCTGATGTGTAAAAGGAGGTTAATAGTAACCCCTCCCTCATAGGGCCCTAAGGAGAATGACATGAAGTACTTGTGAAATGTTCAGAACCTCACCTGGTATGAGTAAGAACTAAGTAAGTGTTGGCAAGAAACATCTCAGCCAGGCTAGCTGGTCCCCAAGTCTTACTCATTTGCTCCAGTGTTAGAGTTATGGGGTTATGCTATTTTTTCAAAGAAATGACTTGCATCGCTTTCATTCTCTTGCTGCTTTTTCTTAAACCAGTTGTAGTCCTTTACATTGTGTCCAAAACATTCATTGTCTGTTTTATTGGCATATGTACATAGGAGTTTTTAATAACCAAAAGCTCTATAATGTTACCATGTTTTACTTTAATAATTTGGTTTCCTTGAATTTTCTGTTTACAAGAAAAAAAGTTTAATTTTACTGACTTGGTAACTTGGTTAACTTTTTAATTTCTTGGTTAAATACAAAATATTTTGTATTTAAGGAAAACACCTAACACTTTCAAGTTGCCCTTGTACAGCTTTGATCATATCTGACAATTACTTTTTGGTGCTATTCCTATTCAACCTGCTTTTTGGGTGTTATCCCAATCACACTGTTCGGTGAGCTCCTTTCTGGGTCACATTTGTTCCCTCTCCAATTGCTCTCTCTCTGGCTACTCTCACCTCAGGGGCTTCTCTTCTAAGACTGAAATTCTCTTGACTCTGTTTATCTCCTTGCAACAAGTGTCAATTATACATAACTACGATGAAGGAAGGGAGATCAGATTTTTCATGAGTCTTCCTGATGAAATTACATGATCCAGGCTCACAAGGCAACAATTTAGCATTCTCCCATACAAACAAGAAATAATTAGAAATATAGTCAGAGAATTGGCGCCATTTGCCATAACAGAAGTAACAGGAGAAGGAGGTGGAAGGAGGGAAGGCAGGAAGGAAGGCAGGAAGGAAGGAAGGAAGGAAGGAAGGAAGGAAGGAAGGAAGGAAGGAAGGAAGGAAGGAAGGAAGGAAGGAAGGAAGGAAGGAAGGAAGGAAGGAAGGAAGGAAGGAAGGAAGGAGGGAACTTAACAAGAAACTGAAAGAAGTATATAAATAAGCCTTTCAGAAAACTTTAAACTCATCTAAGAGATTTAAAAAAAAAAAAAGCTTAAACATATACATTCCCTGTGTAGGAATAGGAAAAGTTATTATTGTAAGAATGCCAACTATCTCTAAATTTCTATGGAAATTTGTTGCAAGCCCAATAAAATATGGATTTTTAAAATCAGATCAGCTGGTTCTAAGATTTTTGTATAAATATCAAAATTCAAGCTGATCCAGAAATTTTTTTCTGAAAGGTAGCATATGAATTAGGCGAGTTCTACCAGATAATAAATTATGTTATAAAGCAAATGTGGTCCAGCTGAATGCATGAATCATCATAGAGAATCCAGAAGTAGGTTCAAAGCATATGCAAATTTAGTATATAACTAAGTGAACCTTTCAAAGCAAATGCATTGTTCGAATAATAGTAACAGTGATACTATTCATGAAGTTTCAATACTTTTCTTATAAATGTCTTAATTTGCATTATGTCATATTATTATATGCTATAATATTGTTACCAATGTTATATGTTTTCTTTAAAAATGCATCTATAAAATATAGGAGAAAACAAGAAAGTTATTTTTCTATTCTTTATTGGGAAAAGCCTTATTAATATTTACTGAGCGTTTGTTGCTAAGAAATTTTAAGCACTTAGGTATTTATTTCTTTAATTATTGAATTCCTACCTTGTGATAATGCCCGTTTCACAAAAGAGAAAGCAAAGAACAAAAAAGGTAAGGGGACTTTATTTGTTTCCCTATAGCTCAAGATGGAAGTACATAGTCAGATAGTTTTACTCTAAGCGTGTGTTCTCAAACATGATGATAACAACTGAGAAACACCAGAGAGAGCAGAAACAATGGTGGAGCCCAGTGGAAGGCTGTGGGCTCAATCCCTCCTTGGCCTTAAAAGGTAGGCAGTATCTGTCTGCACTTGTCCACAGGTGGGTCATTGTTAGCATAGGCATAAAAATGTCTTGGCATCATTACTTAACCTGTGAACAAGTGGCAGTATGGCCCTGGTTGCAGAGAAAGAAATTTTGCCTACCACCAGGAAGCGATGTGTGAGAGGCAGTCTTATAAACTGGGAAATTAGTTATGCTGTACCTGACAGCACCTTAACCTGGAAATACAAAATTTCATTATAAACAACTTATGCGTTTCCCCCTAAGAGTAAAACAAACAAACAAACAAACAAATAAAGAAACCAAAAAACAACACAAAAGCCCAGGAGGCAAGCTTACCCCATACCTGCAAGGAGGATGGCTTCCCACATGCTTTGTTTACGAAGTATGTTTTAAGTGGATCAAAGGAAACTATAACTTTCTTAGGTAAGATTTATGTGTCAAAGCATTCATTTTTGCCAACGCTCCAACACAGTCATCTGCAGAATCACTTTAAATCTTATCTCACTGCCTCCCCCAGTTTTATTACAAATGGAGAAGATATGTTTTATTGTAAGTCAATCTATGAAGTCCTAGGAGAAAACATGGGGGAATTATTCTTATAATCCAGAATGACAATGATCTTTCTAAAATAGGGGTGGACATTAAGCTCAGATGTAACGATAGTAGAGAAGGATCATTTTTATTATATTGTACATATATTTTTTTAATTTTGTAAAGAAAAAACAAAGCCAAAAAGAAAAAGGAAAAGAAAAAATAAAGTGAGGTGCCTGCGTGGCTTGGTAGGTTAAGCCTCCAAATTCGACTCAGGTCACGATCTCATGGTTTGTGGGTTTGAGCCCTGCATGTAGCTCTTTCCTGAATGCTCAGAGTCGGGAGTCTGTTTCAGATTCTGTGTCTCCCTCTCTCTCTTCTCCTTCCCTGCTCTCACTCTCACTCTCTCTCTCTCACAAAATAAATACACATTAAGTGAAAAAAATAAAAAAATTAAAAAAAGGCAAATGAAAATTAGTGGATATATTTGCACCACCAATAGAAACACAGAAGACAAATTCACATAATGCTTGTATTGCTTTTTTTTAAGCCACACTGTAAAACAAAACAAAAATCCAATAGAAGGAATAGAGGAAAGAAAAAGGAAGTTAACCAGAAAACAAGCATAAATAACTTTTAAAAACTATAAGAGGTACAACCACAATTTTAGAAAGGAATTGCAAATAAAAATGAAATACTACTATCTTTTGGACAAAAACATTGGTAATGCACACTATGGAAAACGGAAGAGGAAAGAGGCATTTCAGAAATGTAATTGGCGAACTGGTACCTCTTTTTTGGAGGACAGTTTAACATGATAATGGTAAAAATAACAGTAAGAACATTTATTGAGTATTTAGCATGTTGGACAGACACTGATTTATTTCACATATTTTAATTTAATTATTCCTCATAACAACCAAATGAAGTGCTTTATATTACTACCCCTCTGAGAAATCAGAGGCACAAGAAGATTAAGACACGTGCTGTGAATGGAGTAGCTGAATTCAAACTCAGTACTAAAAATTCACTTTAAAATACCAAACTTGACAATATCCATAAAAACTCAAAATATTTATACCTGTTATCTGTATACCTTCATGAGGGTTAGGTTTTTCCCTACGACACAGAACAAGGAAGAACTATGGGTTTAACAGGGTAAAAGTGGATTTCTCTCCCAAATCAATGAACTTTGGAGGTATACAGCTCAAGTCTGATTGGGCAGCTGTATTCTATGAAGTGCATAGAACTCTAGTTCCTACCAGCTCTTGCTGGAAGAATCTCAGTTCACTTTCCATCCAAATAGTTTGGCCTAGAGTTCAGGATCCAAGACAGCATGTGAATGATATCAAAGAAAAAATAAAGGACACAAGGCACACAGCTGTCTCAACTTTCTCAGAAGGTGTCACATGACACTTCCTCTCATATTGCTTTGGCTGCAAGGGAAGCTGGGGTATGTAGTCCTAATTCTGAGTGCCTGTAGGCACAGCTCAGCGCTGGTAATAACCTGCAAGGGAAGGAGGTGGAGGAATGGATGTGGAAGAGGTTCTTTCTGTTCTACTGATACCACAATTCCAGTTCTAGGAAATTTCCCAAGATTTTTACATTACAAATCTTCCTTGATTTAGGATGGACTCACCTCTAGGTAAAACCAGTGTGAGTGGAAATTATTCTAAGCCAAAAATGCATGTAACACACGTAATGTGCTGAATATCATAGTTTAGTCTAGCCTCTATAATGTCTGTTCAGAATAGTTGCATGAGCTGAAATTATGAGACATCATCTAACACACAGCCTATGTTATATTAAAGTTTAACTGTCTCATGTATTTCAGTGAATACTGTGTTGAAAGCATAAACACAACGGTTGTGTGAGTACAGAATGGCTGTAAGCATATAGATTGTTCACCACCATGATCATGTGGTGGACTGGGAGCTGTGGCTGGCTGCTCTGCCAGGCATCACAGGAGAGGGTCGTATCGCCTCTCATTAGCACTGGGAGAGGTCAAAATCTTCAATTTGAAGTACAATTTATCTTTGAAAACGTTTAATGTTTATTCAAGTTTTGGAGAGAAAGAGAGACAGAAAGAGTGCGAGCAGGGCAGGGGCAGAGAGAGAGAGACACACACACAGAATCTCAAGTCAGCCCCAGGATGCAAGTTGTCAGCATAGCCTGAGGCAGGCTTGGACTCACGAGCCGTGAAATCTTGACATGAACTAAAGTCAGATGCTTACACCACTGAGCAAGCCAGGTGCTTTTCAAAGGACAATTTGTAAACAATGCTATCATTTTCACACTATTGTAAGGTCTAACCATATTAAGCCAGGGACTGCTAATCCTCAATTCATGCTTGCAGATATATTTTTGATCATCCTATGCCTGCCAGTAAACTCACGTCCATGGACTGCATCGTTTAGGCTTTCTTGTCCTCTGGCTTCCGTCCATAGTTGGCAGGTATACTAATAGGTAGGCAGAGAGCAAAAGAAAAGCAGTCATTATATGTACTCTGAACTCTGGAATTTTGGCAGTGGCTTATTCCTCAGTCTATGGCCACATCTCCTGTTAGGTGGCTTCTCTCCCAGCCGTGGGCTCATTGGCTTCTAGTAACACTTGCCCTTTCCTTGTCCCTTGGTGCCTGGGAGAGGTGAAGTCTTCTCTTGCTAGTCCCCAAGGACTGAACCACTAGTTTGGAGCCGGTTTATCTCACCAGCACCTGTGTTCATAGTTTCTCCATTAAACTCTTTCCAGTTAAGATTTTCGAGCCACCACCCACAGTCTGCTGGACTCTGGCAGGCAAATATGTGTACAAGGACTTTCATGGCAGCATTGTTTTCTATACTCGTAGACTACAAACAAATTAAATACACATAAACAGGGGACAGATTACATACCTCTAATGAAGCCAGGGTAGGATATATACCATGAAGTATATTTAAAAAACAATGTCCCATTGGACCAGACACTTTAATTTTTAAGAGGGCAAATCTCATGTCATACCTTTTCACAATCACAAAAATCATGTATCTATAAAATGGAGAGCTGTAGATAATATCTTGATACCAGCTATATATATATATTTTTTTCTCATGTGAGATATGCATATTATATACTTTGAGATTCTGGAAAAAAAACCCTACAAACTGTTAAAAGTGGTCTTCTTCTGGGGAAGAATAATGGAGGCCTACCGAAGACATAGATTTACTTTCATTTAATAACTTTTTTTGCTACTATATGAATTTTTACCACGTGTATATTACCTTTAAAAAGCTCGTTAAAGGAAAAAAAATGTTTTCCTTAGGATATATATAGGGAAGTTTATGAATATGACAATAACACTCCTCTGATATTTCAATATTGCAGTTTGGATCCCAACTTCCTCCCCTCCCTACTCTGCCCACCGTTTACCCTCTCCCTCCATACAGGGTCACTAAACTCTCTTTTCTCATACAGGACAGCACTTCCGGGACTACTGTGGTCCTTACTGTGTGTTCCCCATGTTGTCACGGCTCTCACTGCACTTGAGTTTCATCATGATCCAGAATCATCTTACATTATATAGTTCTTATAGATAAGCTTTCAAGGCTTGGCCTCTTAGGAAGTTAAACTACCTTTCATATTTCTTCAAAAAAATCTTACTCTCTCAGCTGACAACTCTTAGAATATAGTAAATTCTCCCACCGTTGGCTAAAGGACCCTCCAGGTGAATCCAAATGCTCTAGTGTTAATCTGGGTTGAATTGATAGGAACAAAAGTCTTTATTGAGCCCTTTGTCTTTGGACCCATTCCTTCCTTTATTTGTCAATTGAGCATCAAATAATTGAGTGTCTATTTTTTCCCAAACTGTAGGAGGTGCTAGAACTTAATGAATGGATAGTCCTGGTCCACAGAAATATTAAGTCCTATTGGAGACATGAAAGTGTAAGATGTGTTGGGGCACCTGGGTGGCTCAGTTGGGAAAGGGGCCGACTTCAACTTGGGCCATTATCTCACAGCTTGTGAGTTCAAGATCCATGTAGGATTCTGTGCTGACAGCTGAGAGCTGGAGGCTGCTTCGGATTCTACACCTCCTTGTCTCTCTGCCTCTCACCCACTGATGCTCTGTCTCTCTCTCCTCCAATAATAAAAATAAATAAATGAATAAATAAACATTAGCAAAAAAATTAAGTGTATCAGGTGTCAATTGAAGTGTGTATAGAGATTAGAGTCTGGCATAGAAAGAGAATGTTGGATCAGGACAAGTAACTAGAGTAACTTTCTAAGAGTATGAGTGACGGTGGGTAGTAATAAAAGGTGAGTCAGGGTGCCCTAGGAGGACTAGTGGAAGGGACGTCATGTAATGCATTGGAAACATCGTAACTTGAAGCAGGAAAGCAGGACACTTGAAGTAATGTATGAACTTGATAGAAGATTAAAATGGTGACTTAAGCTGTCAGATGACATCATCAGTGTCATCATCACCCTGGAAAGAAACAAAAGGGAAGGGGAAAGGGATGAATTAAGAGTGTCTACTACATCACCAGACATATTAAAGATGCTCAACATCACTAATCAGAGAAACCTGAATCAAAACCACAATGACACATCAATTCACACCTGGCAGAATGCCTAGTATCAGCAAGACAAGCAATAACAAGTATTGGTGAGAAGGTAAGAGAAAAAGTAACACCAATGCACTCTTGGTGGGAATGTAAATAGGTGCAGCCACTCTAGGAAACAGAATGCAGGTTCGTCAAGAAATTAATGCAGAAATACTATATCATCCAATAATTCCACTCCTGGGTATATACCCAAAGAAAAGGTAAACCCCAATTTGGAAAGAGGCATGCACCTCTGTGTTTATTAAAGCATTATTTATGATAGCCCAGCTATGGAAGCAGCCCAAGAGTCTGTCAATAGATGAATTCATAAAGAAATGTAGTGTCCATATAATGGAATATAATTTAATTTAAAAAAAAGGAATAAAACCTTGCCGTTTGCAACAACATGTGTGAACCTACAGGGTATTATGCTACGTGGGATTATTCCGATAAAAGGAAATATCATATAATTTCACTTTTATGTAGAAGCTAAAAAACAAAACAGAAAAAGAAACAGACAGATTCTTCAATACAGAGAACAAACTTGTAGTTACAAGAATAGAAGTGGGTGGGGTATGTGAGATAGGGAAAGGTGACTAAGAGTTACAAACTTCCTGTCATAAAATACATAACTGACAGAGATGAAAAGTACACCACAGGAAATATAGTTGATATTATAACAACACGATATGGTGAAAAATGGTGATTACACTTACCACGGAGAGCACTGAATAATGTATAGAATTATCAAATCGCTATTTTATACACCTGAAACTAAAATAGCACTGTATGTAATCTATACTTCAATAATAGAAAATTAAAAATAAAAAAAGATCATCTATTACCATTGTTATCTGGGAAATAAAGAAAAGAGAATATGTTAGATATTTGATAATTATTTTAGCCTGCCTTAAAATACGTACGAATTAAGATGCTGCATCAAAACATACCCATGGTGATGGGGAAGACAACTAGGCATAAAACAATAGGGCATATTAAGGAATTTGCTGATAGTTGATCATGAGGGAGTCTAAGGGCATGAACATTGGCCCAGGACCAGTAAGGATGCAAAGGTGGGGGCAGGGTGTGGATGGGAAAGGTGTTTTCTCTCATGCTGCAGTGTGGGGGAACCACAGCTTGGAAGGCAGTGATGGAATAAGTTTTGCATGTTACAAAGTCCACTCTAAGCGGAGTAGAGATATGAGCTTCATCATGAGGTTGCACTGATGCCAAGCAAAGATACAGAAGGGTGCGGCATAGAGGAAATGTGGTTGCCATAGTATCCACAGAAGTGAGTTACTAATTGAATCATACTGGTGAGGAAATGAGAGGAATTACACTAGGATAAAGAATAAAAAATGGAGAAGGAAATTTTGGGAACATGTGCTCGTTTGAGGTTTTTTGTGAGATGACCTCTTCACAAAGCGTAGGACACAGTCAAGAATTGGAATGACTCAATGTCCAATTTTGACTTATACCCTCTCCCTATATTCAGTGTGATTTTTCTCTACTGTGTAATGCCTGAACCTCTTGTCTCATTCCTACTCCAACCTTGCCTAATTAATACCTACTCACACTTTAAGGATTAGTTCAAGATACCACCCCATCTGAAAAGTCCCTTACGACACTTCTTCTCCTTCCCCTGAAGGCTGAGTTACATAGATTTTCTCTTCACACTCTCCTCATGCTCCGTGCATGTTTGGACAATTACACCATAATATCTGTCTCCCCTACATGATTGTAAGCTCCTTGTGATTATAAGCGCCTTGTGAGTGGGGTCTATCCCCTCATCTCTAATGTCCCAAGCATACAGCACAGTGCTTCGTAGGACTCAGTTGGCTCTCAGTGATTGCCGAATGAATTAATGAATCTAGAGTGCGAATAGGAACATTTTTGTCTCTCATACAGGGGTTGGGGTTGAAAGTTGTGTTGAAACGTGTCATTATGAGGTCTGAGTGAGAGTTTGAAGGTGTCTACAATCTACGTTCTATCTATGAAATAAGAGCCATTTCCCAGGGAAAGGTGAAAAAGATAGGTTGAGGGAAATGATGGAGGTATGGAATAGCTACTGTGTGGAGAAGACCGCTTAAGATTGGCAAGAAACTCTCGGGGTATGTTGACATCCGCAACCATAAAATTAGAGTGAGTGACCCTAGTGACTGTGAGTCCCTGTAACAGTTCACTGGGCTGAGTGACACAGAGGATGGGCTGACAGAGTGGAGGACTCATCCAAGCTTCAAGGCCACCAAAGCAGATGCAGCAGAGGACTAGGACGTTCCAGCACAAAGTGACATACTGAGGTGTATACACTGCATTTGGAAGGGAAGTGGAGCCACAAGGGATGATATGCAGGGAAATGATAGGGAGGTCAGAAGGCTACTTCCTCACACCCCTAGACCTCTAGTTCACAACTTCCTTCCCCGCAAACTTCCAACTGTTCCCAACCCTTCTTCACTCTGGTCTTATAACTTTGCCTATTACCGCACTGAGAAAACCAGGTCACTGAAAAGAGAATTTGCAAAATCACCTATCGCATCTACCATTCCATCTACATCTATTTCCTTGTGCTCTGCTCTCACCAACATTCATATGAAGGATCTGTTCATTCCTCTCTGAGCCAATTATCTTTTGGACACTAGACCAAAGTCACTCTTGCCCTGTTAAGAACATTTCTGTCAGCAATTCTCCCCCACTCTGCCATATCATTATTTCCAACAGCAATGTGGAAATTAAAAAAATGCTTTTATTTCTCAAATTTTAGAAAGAAAAAGCACAGCCCTCTCTTGACCCTGCTCCCTTCCCTTCCCCCTGCTGCCTCATTTTTCACCCTCATTTTGTCACAATGCTCCTCGAAAGAATTGCCTTACTCCCTGTCTACAGTCATTCTCCTCCAATTCTCTGTTGAATCCACTCCCATTCGGCTTTTCCCCGGTGCTACTGAAATGCTTCTCATCACATGTCAATGGCATCCACTTTGCAAAACACAGTGATTATTTATATTTTAATAAGTTTTAAAGTGTATGTATTCATTTTGAAAGAAAGGGAGAGTGAGCAGGGGAGGATATGAGACAGATGGAGGCATAGAGAGAATCCTAAGCAGACTCCACAGTGTCAGCATGGAGCCCGACCTGGGGCTTGAACCCACAAACCATGAGATCATGACCTGAGGTGAAACCAAGACTCAGACCCTTAACCAAGTGACCCCCCCTTGTGACCCTGATGATCATTTATTTGACCTCATCCTATTTGACTTGCCATCAGCGCTTGACCAATTTGATACCTCCTTCCTTGAAACACATTCCTTACCAGGCTTCCTGGACTCGAGAGCCTCCTCATGTCTCGCCTATTCCTTTAGTGGCCACTGTGTCTAGTTTCCTTCGCTAGGTTTTCCACATCTTGCAGTACTTTAAGAGTTAGAGACCCCAGAGCTCAGTCCTTTCGTGTCTTCTCTCTCATCCATTCTCACTCCCTAGCTGATCTCATGCGATCGCATGCTAAGTAATCCAGCCTACAGTCCACACTAAACTTCTTAGTTTAAACTCCAGATGCCTATATCTAACTACATTCACAAAAAGGCAGCTTGGATGTCTGATAAGCATCTCAAAATCACCATGTGAAAAGAGCAAGTCCTGATGTTTCCCGTAAAACCTATGATCTCTAACAGACAACTTAAAACTACCACCAACCTGTGGTCCAGCCCAAAAAAACAAATACAAAAACAAAAACAGAAACAAACAAAAGAAAAAAAAAAAGAACTTGGTGTCATCTTTTATATCTGTTTTTCTCATACCTTATATTCAAACTACAAGCAATCTTATTATATCCACATTCATATTATACACATGATCATAATTTTCTCACTATGTCCCCTTCTTCCATCCTTATTCAGGATGGAAGTTATTTCAGGATTACTATAGTAACCTCCTTATTTTGTTGCTGTTGTTGCTTGTATGCTTGCTTCCCACTCCATCCTGCTCCGCAGATAGTAGTCAGAGTGATTTGTTTAACATACAAATTAGGGTCACCTGGGCGACTCAGGTGGTTAGCCATCTGACTCTTGATTTTGGCTCAGGTCATGATCCAGAAAGCATGACGTCATGGGGTCAGAACCTGTATTAGGATCTGTGCTAGGCATGAATTAGGCATGAAACCTGTTTGAGATTCTCTCTCTCTCTCTCTCTCTCTCCTTCTCTCTCCCTCTGTCTCTCTCTCTCTCTGTCTCTCTCTCTCGCTCCCTCCAAACCCCTGCGGGCACTCTCATTAAATTAAATAGATAGATAGATAGATAGATAGATAGATAGATAGTTATATACATAGATAGATAGATAGATAGATAGATAGATAGATAGATAGATAGATAGATAGATAGATAGATAGATAGATAGATAATTAAATAAAACTCAAATGTGAATTTGGTCAGAGTACTCAACTGACTTTCCATCTCATCGAAAATAAAAGTCAAAGTACTTATAATGACTTTCACATTCTTCATGATATGCACCCCACACATACCCTCTCTGACTAAATAAATAAATGAGGAAATGAGTGAATGGTTGGTAGAGAAGAGGAACATGATATTAGATTAACCTTATAGAATTAATCAGATGATGAGCAACGTTCTAACTAAGCCAAGAGGTTTCTTCAGGTTTATTTGAATACAGTGGGTAGTCATCAAAGTCATTTGGGCACAATAACTATCTCCTGTTAACTGTTTCTAGGATCCAATATATATGTCTTCTTCTACATTAATCCTCACTCTTTACCAATCTCCCATTCCCACATGAAATCCATCCAAAGGAAACTTTGCTACTCCTTTAATGTGTCACATTTTCAAACTTCCATGTCTTGCTCTCTCTCTCTCTCTTTTTTTTTCCTGCCTGCAAAGCCCTTCCTTTCTCTGTTGATTTGAAATATGTCTTCTCTAGAAGACTCACTTCAAGTGACTCTCATTTGTGTAAAGCACTCCCTGGGTGCCCTAGAGAATCATGTGTTTTCTTCTTTGCAATTCCAGGGTACATTTATCCACCCCTATTACAGATGTTATGAACTCAGTATAGTTAATTTGTTTACACAGCGGCAAATCCCTGGATAACAAGGTCCATTAATAGTTCTAGATAAGACCTCTGTTCTTTGTATACAGTGCCTACAATATAGTACGTGCTCAATGCATACTTGATGAATGGAAATGAGGCAGGAGAATAGAATGAAAATTAATAGAGGTCATATATAAGAGAAACCAGGAGAGTCAAATGTTATCAAAAATAAAAGAAGAGGTATTTTCAAGAGGTAAGGAGTGGTCCATTCTTTAGAGTTTTGTGTTTGTTTTACTTGAGTTTGAAATAAGCTACAGGTATCATTGCATTTACCAAGTAGGAGGTATGTGGAAATAAAATAGTCAAATTTCAGCAGCATATGGCAGAATTACCTTATATCCAAGCAGTGACTTAATATGAGCAATTGTGTGTTCAAACCATCGGGAGAAGTGTTAGTTAAGTGGGGTGTACACTGCACTCCCAGAATCCAAAGACAGCCCTGCAGAATTGTCTTGGCAGAATAACCCCAGCAGACTCACTGCTCTGTCCAGGCAGACTCACTGGTGTTCTGGGCCTAGGGTATCACTAGGTAAGAGTCAAGTGTCAGTAGGTTGGGTTCTTATCTGGAGAAATCTACTTCTGAGATTATTTGGGTTTTGGACAATTAAGTTCCTTGCAGTTATAAAACTGAGGTCTTCATTTTCAGATTGTGGGATGGCCAGCCAGTGAAAACTGTCTGCTTTGCATGGGTTTATGATGCATGGGTTCATGATGATTCTAGGTTGATCCAGAAAATCTCTCTCTATAATACAACACGACAATAGAAATGGTCTCTCTTCATATTCATGGGTTGTCAGCTGTAAGGTATGGATCGTTGGGGGCTATTTTATTTTTCTTTAGAATAATGTCTACCACATTCTGTTTTTAAAAAAAAAACAGCTGTAGAACCAATAGATAATACTTTTCACCTTCTGAATTAGTAAGATTCAACAGAGAAAAATTCTGTTTCTCATATATATATTATAATATATAATATATTTATATATTTATATTTATATTTATTTATATTTATGTAAATACATTCACATAAAATATGAATCTATTACTATAAATATATTTATATATTTATGAATGTTTTATTTATTTATTTGTTTGTTTGTTTGTTTGTTTGTTTACTTATTTATTTATTATAAGAAATTGGCTCCCATAAAGGTGGATGCTGACAAGTCCCAAGATCTTCAGGATGTGTTGGCTAGCTGGAAACCCACGAGATCTGATGGCATAGTTGTTGTCCAATGGCTGGCAGGCTTGAATCTCAGGTAGAGCTGCTGTTTCAGTCTGAATCCGGGGAAGAGGCCAATGTCCCAGTTGAAAGACATTCAGGCAGGCAAGAGTAATTCCCTAGTATCCCTGGGAGAATCATCCTTATTCTATTCAGGCCTTCTCACTGATTACATAAGGCCCACTTACATTAGGAAAATAATCTGTTTTACTCACTGTCCAGACTCAAGTATTTCCCATCACAAAACACCAGAAAAACGTTTCACCAAGCATCTGGACCTCTGTGGCCCAGTAAAGTTGACACATAAAATTAGCCATCATATCTTCCAAATTTCATGCAAGCGCATGAAGCGGATGCACCTAAGCCCTATCAAGAAACCAAGCTACTGAGGCACCAGGCCGCTTGATAAGGTGCATTAGCACAGCGTCTTTTAAATATTTTATCCCCAGTCTACTGTAAGGAACACATATTTCGCCACAGCCCAGTATAAGGATACACATACACATACACATACACATACACATACATATAAATAAATGAAATAAACAACATTTCATTAATTATTGGTTATCCGTACTAAGGTTAAATGTACATGTATATTTTCTTATTGGTTCTATTTAATTTAATCCATTCTTCCCTTGATCCGCACCTTCATGACCTTCCAAAAAACAAGGCATCATTAGAAAGGTGTACTGATTTTGAGGGTCAATCTTTCGGAAGTAATATTCCTTCAGTTATATGTTTCACAATGTCTGACATGCAATACTCTCTTTGTTAAGTTGAATGGAATACAGAAAATGGGCTTCCAATTCAGTCTTAAGACATACTAACAAAATTCCGAATCCTTTTATAGGGGTACGTCCATAACTATCGAACAAAATTAAACAACAGGTACCAAGAGATGCCCGTTGGATGTCTCCAACCCTATTCAGGAAGGCTAAGTTTACAAGCCCACTGAAACACAGGGGACCATTTCTTTCTTGGGGAAAATGACCAAAACGAACTGTTCACGTGCAAAGAACAGACAGGACTAATTATTACAAAGAGGTGATGAAGCATGTAGAAACTGTCCAATTCTATGCCACTTATAATTAGTGCTTGTCTCCCTTTGGTTATCATGTAAATGCATAAGGCACAGTTAGAGAACATTGTTACCCAACAATTGCAGCTCTCAGGTTTCATGTTTCTGTTAAACGCCCTCATAGGTTGAACTGTGTCTCTACAGTCATTAAGGCCCTAGAGAAGAATTCACCCACTTTGCACCACTCACTCTCCCTGATTAAGCTGTTCTGCAGGGAAACGGCTTACTTTTTTAAATGATTGCTTTTTGTTCCTTGGATAAGCAGCAGACATTTCTGAGTGCAGCATTTCTATTTAACTGTACTCATGCCCTAAAGAGATTCTAGGGATCAGCTCAGGGAGTCCACTTGAATTGATCTTCTTCATCTCTATTGCAACATTACTGGCAGATGTTCACAGTCAGATTTCATTCTGTGTGACTGAGAGAAACGGAGGAATTTGGCTTTCTGAACCAAGACCACATGATGGAATGGTCTGCACTCAGTTGCAACAGATTGTGAATGAGGAGGAGACAGGGACATTATATGATCCAGGATGTGAGGTTGTAGGGTTAGCTTATGGTGGTTGTAACCAAACCTTAATATTGTGTGGAGACTAGACAACCTTGAAATCCCTATAATGTGATGGTCTGGGGACTCTTACCATATAGATTGTCAAAATTCTTGTTATATGTCCGATACAGAAAGAATAGAACTATTCACTTAATATAGATTTAATGAGCATATACTATGTGGTATTTAGAGCTCTACTCTTGTTGGAGAAGTGAATAAAGTACTCCCACTTTATTGGAGTACGGGATGGTCAACGGGGCTCAAACAGACTCTGGTTTCTAGCTTAGAGACCTCGCTTCTGGGTTCTTCTTCCTTTGTTTGGTGCATGTGCGAAAACCCCCACAGATATGGAAGCTGACGACTATACATTACCCTCCCCACTTGACTCCATGCTCAGACGTTTGGTGACTCAAACTCTCTGACCAAACTCTCTGAGTGCCACTTGGTTTTTCCTCCAGTGTTCCAGCCTGGTTCCATAACATACTAGATTGCTGACCAGGAAACCCAACCGCACTGGTCCATTGTTGCCACCGGTTTGGGAGAAAGGCGAGGTGGTGGCAAAGCAAAGGCTCGAAAGGGAGAAAGTGCATGCTCTGCCTGAATTTCAGCAGCCTCCTTCTCCGTTGTTTGGGCAGGTTCTGCTCCATGGAACTGGTAAGGCCGGGCCCCGAAGAAGTCAAGCATACCCAAAAGAGTGGAAGGGGGACATGATCAATCCCCAGAGGACTTAATAGGTGTCCCAGGTAGAAAATTTTGTAGAAAATCTTCCCGCCACTCTCAGACCCAGATAACCCACCCCAACATGGTCCAGCAGCCAGACTGCACCTCAGACCCAGACCTAAGACTCTCCGAATGCATGTAAAGGAGACGAGAGAGCCTGAAAGACAGAATGAGGATGGATCAGTCCAGACCAGCCATTCCATGATGTGTTATGTACCTTTCTCTACAACAGACCTCCTCAATTGGAAACACAACACTCCACCATACTCCGAAAAGCCACAAGCAATGGTTGACTTGATGGAGTCCCTCTTCCAGACCTACAACAGACTAGGAAAGATTGTCAACAGTTACTCCATACTTTGTTTAATTAAAAATAAGGATGACAGAAACATGACAGTACCTAGAAGATCACACATCTCCAGGAATCAATGACCCTACTGTCTGGGCTCAAGCTGCATGCCTGAAGAACACCCAACATGGGATTTCACCACATAAGGAGGACAGGGTCACGTCTGAGGATACCAGGAAGCCCTCCTTCAGGGAGTCAACAATCCCATGAAAATGACTAAAATATCATCAGTCACACAGCACCCTAGGGAGGTCCGGGAGACTACTATGAAAGATTCTGTGAAGCGTACCCTGTGTACGTCCCGTTTGACCCCGTGGCACTAGAAAGTCAATATATGGTAAATCCCTCTTTTGTGGCACAGGCTGCCCCACATATCCGACGAAAACTTCAGGAGTTGGAAGGCTTTACCAGATGAATATCACTCACTTGTTAGAGGTCGTCAATACAGTTTTTCAGGAACAGAAATTTGCAGCTGAAAGGAAGTGAAGACTAAAAAAGAAGACCACCTTTCTCACAGCAGAACTAAAGAACAGATGCTACTGTTTTTTAGCAGCATCGAAAAACTCCAACCACAAAAAGGGGGGAAGCCCATAGCCCCTTTAGCTAGGGACCAGTGTGCATACTGCAAAGGCAAGGGAAACTGTAAGAATGTCCGAATTGGATGGGGACCTCAAAACCCAGCCAATATCTGGAGGAACCTCGAGGTGAGAACCTTCTTTATCTGGCCGGGGTAGAATTGGACTGAGGGGGACCGGACTCTTTCTTTCTCGGCCCCCATGAATCCACGGCTGAAATGAGGTGGAGGGCTGAACAATAACTTTCATGGTTGAAATACTTTTCAACTGGGGCTGAATACTCCTTGGTTACTTCCCTGGTAGTGCCCATAGGCCAAAAGACAGCAACCATACTTGGGGCTACTGGGACACAGGCAATGCAACAGCTCTTCTGTCAAGCTCAACAAGGTGCACTTGGGGGTCACAAGGTCCGGCATGAGTTCCTCTACTTACTTGACTGCCCTATTCCTCTCCTGGGCCGCGATCTATTCTCCAAACTTGGGGCCCAGATACCTTTTGAACCCACTGGACACACTAGCCTCCAATGAAACCCAAGGCAGAAGGAAACCCTGGTCTTGGCGATACCGCTGCCAAGGGAAGAAGAATGGAGACTGTTGGGTGCCCAGGCCTTACCTTGTCACCCCTAAGAATTCAGGCTTACATTCCACTCCCTATGGTCTGATGATAACCCGCCTGAAATAGCTTGGAATTGGGTCCCAATCATTGTGGACCTGATCCCTGCAGCTCAACCGCAGACACCAAGGTAGTACCCCCTTCCACTAGAGGCTAAAATGGGCATACAAGAGCACCTGACCAAGCTCAGAGAAAGAGGTATTCTAACTGAGTGCCAATCAGTTTGGAATACCTCACTCTTGCCAGGCAAGAAGCTAGGAGGAGGACACCAACCAGTACAGGATTTGAGGGCCTTTGGCAAAGTGACTGTTTCCTTACACCCAGTCATTCCGAACCCTCAGTATACTCTCCTCAGCCAAATTCCGTGGTCAGCCGGAAGGGTTATGTGCTTCGACCTAAAAGATGCTTTCTTCTGCCTCTGCCTGGCTCCGCAAAGGCAATCATTGTTTGCCTTTGAATGGACTGAGCCCGTTACAGAGCGCCAGATGCAGCTGACCTGGACACTACTTTCCCAAGGATTCAACAATTCGCCCATTCTTCTGGGGGAAGCCCTAGGTTCAGATCTCGCTGACTTTCCGAAGGAAACCTCAGGGTATGTCCTTCTCCAATACGTAGAAGACCTCCTTTCCAGTGACACCCAGGAAGACTGTATGAAAGGTACACAGGCCTTCTTAAAGCTCTGATCCTACTTGGGGTACCAGGCCTCTTGGAAAAAGGCACAGATTCGTCAGCAGCAGGTCCAATACTTAGGCTCCCTCCTCACAAAAGGAAAAGGAGAACGAGGACCAGAAAGGAAGAAAGTGTGGAACCACACTGCCACAGCCCCAAACAAAACGAGGCTTGTGTGAATGTTTAGGGGCCAGAGGGTTCTGTCGCATTGGGAATCCTCAGATGCTCAGCCATAGTGAGGTCCCTCTATGACCTGTTGGGAGGACCAAACTGGGAGCCCTTCACATGGACTGAGGAGGAGAGGGCCGCTTTCACAGAAATAAAGTTGGCTCTGGGAAAAGCCCCAGCCCTTGGTTTGCCTGACAAAGACAGACCCTTTAACTTCCTCACACACGAAAAGGAGTGCTCACTCAGAGCATGGTGCCTCGGCAATGGCCAGTGTTCCGTCAAAAAAAAAAAAAAAAAAAAAAACTTGATCCTGTGGCTGGAGGATGGCCACTGTGCCTAAAACCTCAGAGCCACAGTCCTGCTCATCAAGGTTGCAGACAAACTCACACTGGGCCAAACATTTAATGTTAAGGTCCCACACACGGTCGTGTGGCTCACAAGCACCCAAGGATATCATTTCCTCTCCATTTCTCAGCTGACACAATCCCAAGGCCTTCTCTATGAGAACCCAAGGCTCACTCTCAAAACAGTGTAAGAACACTAAACCTGGCCCCTTCCTTCCCACAGAGGAGGGAGAACCTGACCATGACTGTTCTGGAGTAGTGGATGAAGTCTACGCCAGCTTCCCAGACTTCCAAGACCAGGGTATAACAAGCCCAGGGATCACCCTGTTCAGCCATGGGAGCAGGTTTTTAAGGAGTGCAGCCAAAGAGCAGGGTATGCGGTCATCACTACCACGGAAGTCAGGAAGCTAAGGCCTTGTCGGAAGGATGGTGGGCACAATGGGCTGGACTCAGTACGCCTTAACCTGAGCCATCATCCTTACAAAAGTAAATGAATTAACATCTACATCAATTCCATGTATGGCTTTGCTACTGTGATGTACATGGGGCCATCTATAGAGAAAAAGGCCTCCTTACCGCTTCAGAGAAAACTATCAAAAACGAGGAAGAAATACTAAAGCTTCTTGAGACCATATGGCTACCAGTCAAAGTAGCTATCCTACACTGTAAGGGACCTCAGAAATGAGATGACCCCATAAATCAAGGAAATCATCAGGCCGACAAAACAGCCAGAGTGGCTGCATGAGGTGACCTAGGTGAGGCTCCTACCTACACTCTGACTCTTGCACCCCAGAAGGAAGCCTCCCCACCCATGGACACAAGTGAAGAAAGAAGTTGGGCTTCCACAGAAGTGGACACACTAAGCAAACACGGATGGTGAGTCTTGTCCCATCATCTATGTGAAAGCAGCTAGTGAAGGAAGATAACTAACTCACCCTCTTAGGGAACTGCTCTAGAGGTCCTCTTCAAAAAGAACTACAATATCAGCCAGCTGCCAGCATTATGCCAGGCTGTCAGTGAATAATGTGTAATGTGTGCCAAAAACAATGCTTGCTCGGCCCCACGGCCCCTGCCTGGTTCCCAAAGGATGGACATAGGGGTGGACTTTACCAGCATACAACCAAATAAAGGGTTGAGGTACCTTCTTGTAATAATCTGCACCAATTTGGGATGCGTCCAAGCTTTCCAGACCAGAATGGGATGAATTCACGAGGTGGCCAAAGGTCTTCTATGGGAGATTGGGCTTAACCACACACAGTAATAATGGACCTGCGTTTGGAGCGGACATTATACGAACCCTAACAAAGTCCCTTAACATTGCCTGGAAACTGCACACTGCTTAACGCCCCCAGGGCTCAGGGAAAGGTAGAGCAGATGAACTGCAACCTCAAGGAAACCCTGGCCAAGTTCCACCAAGAGACTAACCCCCCATGGCCAGATTTGATTCGGCTGGTCCTCCTGTGTGCCCAATGCCTGCCTGGGGCACTGAAATTCTCCCCTTTTGAGTTATTATATGGGCGATCCTCCACCCCCCCCACGCACACACACACATTTAGGAAAGCTCCCAGGAGACCTAAACCATATTGGAGACAAAGAAATAAGATAACAGGTCCAGAAATTGGGGGCAGTCCTAAACAAGTTAGAGATACACCATAGAGAGGGTCACAATTTCCTTAGGGACCCCGTTCACTTCTTTCAGCCAGAAGACACTGTGTGGGTCAAAGATTGGAAGAAGGAACCTCTTATTCCATGGTGGATTGGGCCTCTCACTGTTATTCTAACAACTCCTACAGCCCCCAAAACTTCAGGTATCACCCCATGGGTCCATCACTCCACAGTTAAGAAGTCCACTCAGAAGAACCCACAACCTGGTGAAGTGATCCAGATCCAGTCATCCCCTTAAACCTACCCTCAAAAGGGAACTGACCCCTGAGGTGTCCAGCCCTGCTCCAGCCACACCATGGGAGATGGCTGGCCTGCACACAGCAGGAGCTTGAGGAATCAATGCGTGAACCAAGCCCAGGGGTTTGAATGCAACTTTGCCAACCCTTGCCCCTTACTGGTGTCATAAGCCTGGACTTACTTCTTACTGTTGGGCTGATAGAGACTGCGCCAACAATCTGGATATGGTGCAAAAGATGTATCCTGGGCCTCACATACCTCCTCTGGATGGGAGGGTTACCAAGTATTGCCTGTATATTATGATAACCGTTCTCACCCTCACAACTGCCGCTTATCAAATTTGCCCCCACAATTGTCATAGGACAATAAGGGCGTCCAGGGTGTTCAGCACATTTCCCTCCCTCCACAAAGATTGCTACATGGGAAAAACACCCACTCTCTGTCAGTCACCTGGTGCCCCAAGTGCTAAGTATTGGACCGAGGATATAACCAAACTATCAGTAACCCATGTCACAACAAGGGCCTCCAGACACGGAAGCGAGCTTGCTACACTTACCTTCCTCAATGGGGAATCTCAAACAGGGGAGAGCTGCACTACAGGCCCTTCAAAAAGTTATAAAGCATATACCCAGGATAGGGTAATTCAAGCCATAAAGGCGACCACTCTGCCAGCAGCCTACCAACCTTTGAAACTTCAGCCGTCAATCAGATGCCTACCAATTCCCCACTCCAGCATTGGGCCGACACTGCTCTACTAGTCCTCCATAAGATAGATAATCACATGCAAACCTGCTGGATGTGCTTGCCCCTAGCCAGAGGACTTACTTAGCTACTCCAATCCATTTGACCTGGGAAGCTCCTGAAAACCTCAAAACCAACACCTCTGTCTTAATTGGACCCCTGGCCACTAGGGTCCATCTCCCAATGCCGACAATCTAATCCGTACAGTCCCTGAATTCCCTCTCTAGGAGGAAGAGATAGAACCTTAATGAGTACTATGACCCTATGTTGCACGCTTGGGGTGTTCTATCTGTGTTGTAATTCGGCCTATCGATGCTTAGAGGCCAACTGGACTCTGAAATGTTATTCCATCTTCCGGACCCCAGAGATATTTGTATACACTGAAGATCAGTTGCTAACAACCTTTAGCCCCAAGTCTCAGGCTAAACGGGCAGTCCTGCTACCCATTCTGATAGGCTCAGAAATTGTGACAGGAATAGGAACTGGATAAGGCGGCATAGGTTTATGCATAGGACTGTACCATGGACTATCTCAAGAGCTAAATGAAGACATGGAACAGGTGGCCGATTCTCTGGTAAATTTACAGAACCAAATAAACTCTCTGGTGACAGTAATCCCTCAAAGTAGACAAGCCCCCGACCTCCTCACTTCAGAAAATGGAGGGACTTGAAAATTTTCGGAGGAGGAATGTTGCTATTTTTTAAACCAGTCAGAAATACTCAGAACTAAGGTTAAGGAATTAAAAAATAAAATAATAATAATAATAATAATAATAATAATAATAATAATAATAATAATAATAAAAAATAATAATAATAATTCAAGATAGACAACAGGAAAGTACCAATCAATGGAATAAAGGAGATCTCAGGGATTGGGATCCTGGCTTCCTGCCCTGGCAGGACCCCTCTTCTCCATAATTTTACTTGTTCCCATTGGCCCCTCACACTGAATACCATAATATATTTTATTGAAAACACTGTTGCTCGCCAAACTACTGCAGGCTTCTTAGCCTTCTGAGGGTACCAACCTAAAAAACTGAAAGGTGATACCTACTGAAAAGGTTTCTTAAAAGGCATAGAATGGGATAATGTTGGAGAAGTGAATAAAATACTGCACCAAAAATGGCGGGTGGGACTAAAACGAACTCTGGTCTCTATCTTAGAGACCCCTCCTCCTGGTTCTTCTTCCTTTGTTTTCTGTGTGCAAGAAAACCCCCACAGATATGGCAGCTGATGACTGTAAATATCCTGCCCCACTTGCATTCAGCGCTCAGGCGTTTGGAGAAACAGGGTCCTCTGAGCCCGCCGTTCCACCAAGTTCTGCAATCCAAAGAAGATCTCCGAGTGCCATTTGGTTTTTCCGCCAGCATTCCAGCCTTGTTCTGTAACATTATAAACACAGAAGTGAGCAAGACAGACCAAGTCCCTTCTTATACAGTATAAGGAGACAGAGGACCATTAACTGGTAAACTAGTAATTAACAAGTGTACAAGGGTAATGGGGTGCTGGGACTCAAACAGCTCCAAGTTGTCGAAAGCAAACATGTGCTATATCACCCATCTCATGTATGGATCATAGTTCTAAGTGATATGACATTTATAATTGATACACGTGATAACTGCCAGGGGATTCCCCCTTTTCCCAACTTACATTTATTTTTAAGAACTTAAGTGAGTTAATGAAAGATACTGGGGATTCCGAGAATCAGTAGATGCTGGTGGACCAGGTTTGAAATAGCAGCCCCAGAGGTCAAAAGACACAATATCCAATCATGTTTTGTGTGTTTGTTTGTTTGTTTTTAAGAACTTCATTAATGTTATCTGATATACACAAACTGTACCTATTTAAAGTACATAATTGGTGGAGCACCTGGATGGCTGTCACTTGAGCATCAGACTCTTGATTTTGGCTCAGGTCATGATCCCAGGTTCAATTAAGCCCTTTATTGGGCTCCATGCTAAGCATGCAGTCTGCTTAAGATTCTCTATTTCTCCCTTGCCTCTCTCCCCCACTTATGAACGCTTCATTTCTGTCTCTGTAAAAAAGCCCTAATAAATAAATTACTTAATTAATAATTAATATTAATACTAATACTAATAAATACAATTACATAATTTGGTAAATTTTGGTCACATATCCACCAATGTATACATAACAAGGAAAAGAATATGTCTGTCACCACTAAAAATGTCCTTTTATCCCTTAGATATCCCTCCGTCCCCCACATCTTCCCGATTCCCATTCCTAGGCAAGCTCTGGTCTGTTTTCTGTTCCTGCATATTATCTTGCATTTCTAGAATACTATAAAAATAAAATTATATAAGACATACTCCTTATTATTTAGAGGTGTGGAGTTGACCTCTCTCACTTAGTATTTTGAAGATTATCCATAGTGTTGTCTGTATCTTACTACTTTTTTATCCGTTCACATGTCAGTGGACATTTGTATTATTTCCACATTTGGCGTATTTATTTCTTTTTATGACAGAGAGAGAGAGAGAGAGAGAGAGAGAGAGAGAGAGAGACAGAGTGAGAGAGAGAGAGTGAGTGAGAAGGAGAGGGGAGGGGGGAAGTAGAGGTGGGGGAGAGATAGGAAAAGGGAGATGGAGAGGGAGAGGGAGATAGAGAGGGAGAGGCAGAGGGGGAGGGAGAGAGAAAGAGAAAGAGAGAGCAGAGGGAAGAGAAAAAGAATCTTAAGCAGCCTCCATGCTTAGTGTGGAGCTCAATGTGAGTCTCAATATCACGACCGTGGGATAATGACCCAAGCAGAAATCAAGAAATCTACCAACTGAGGCACCAGGTGCTCCTTAGCCTATTGAAAACAAAGCTTCTATAAACATTCATTTTTTCTTTTCTTTCTTTTTGTTTCTTTTCTTTTCTGCTCTGTTCTTTCTTTCATTTATTTATTTATTTATTTTTTTGTATGATCGTATACATTGATCCCTCTAGGGAAAATATTTGAGAGTAGATTTGGCTGAGTCATAGAATAGGTTGCATGTTCAGCCTTTTAGGATACTGTCAAACTGTTTGCCCGGGTAGTTTTATCACTTTTACATTCTCATCAGCAGGGTGTGAGAATTCCAGTTCTTTCATATCCTAGCTAACACTTCGGAGCCCTGTCTTTTGATTTTAGACATCTTGTAGGCATGAAGTAGTAGTTGATCTCATTGTATCTCATTTATCTCATTGTAGTTTATATTTATATTTCCCTATCATGATGCTGAACACATTTTCATGTGTGTATCTGCTGTACATATAACTGTTTTGGTAATGTGTCTTCTCAAATCGTTTGCCTTTTTTTGGATTATTTAGGTTCAGAATATTGAATCTTGCAGATTGCCCATATGTTCTAGATATAAGTCAAGTCACATTTCACATAGATGATTGGTATATATATTCTCCCAGTCTCAGTATTGTGATTTCAAAGTCTTTGTTCTTTGAAACGCAAAAGTTTTAGTGTGATAAAATCCAACCATATGTTTTTATTGTAAAGAATCATATTGTTGGTGGTGTAGCTAAGAAATGTTTGCCTAAGCCCAGATCATAATGGTTTCCTACTTTAGGTTCTTTAAAAATGTTATCCTACTGTATTCTAGATTACATTGGTTCTGATGAGAAATATTTTCCCTCCCTTTCCCTGGATTAAAGCAATTTGATTGTGGGGTACCTTGGTGTAGTATTCCTCATATTTCCTGTCGTTGAGGTTCATTGACCTTATTGGAACTATATATTTTTAGTTTGCATCAACATTAACAACTATAAATTCAAATTAGTTTCATTATTTACTCAAATTAGTTTTCTTGTCTGTGTTCCTTGGAGATACAATGACATGTATATTGGATGGTTTGCAGGCATAATTTGTCTGTGTGTTTCATTTCAGACGATTTCCATTGCTATGTCTTTAGGTTCATCAACCTTTTTTTCTGCACTGTCTACATGCCTTTAATTCCATTCAGTAATCATAGACCAGATTTCTTATTTTAGTCATTGCTTTTGTCATGCGAAGTTCGGTTTAGGTCTTACATACCACTTGCATGTCTCCATTTAACATGCTCATTCTGCCCTATAATTTCTTGGATATACTGATAATAGTTATAATAACTATTTGAATGTTCGGATGTATAAATTATATCATTTGTGTAATTTCTGGGTCAGTGTCAGTTGAGTTCCCCTTCCTTACGTGTCTTATTTTCCTGCTTCTTTGCATGCCTGATAATAATTTATGGGTTGCCAAACATGGTCAGTTTTAGCCTGTCAGATGCTGGATACTTTTAGATTCCTAAAAATATCCTTGCCTCTGATTTGGGACAGGGTTTAGTTACTTACAAATAGCTTGATCCTTTCAGGTCTTTCTTTAAAGATATTTTGGGCAAGGCACAGGCAGCACTTAGTTTAGGGATAATTTTTGTCCAGTAACTGACACAAAAATCAAGTATTCTCCAAATGGCATGTACATTCTGAGGTCATCCACACTGGCTGTCAGGCATTATTCCTGACCCTGTATGGCAGTGGGTTTTGTTCCTTCCCCTGGTCTCAGTGTCCTCATACACAAGAGTTTATCAATATTCCATTGAGTACTCAAGGCAGACCATCTGTTGATCTCTGGAGTTCTCTCTGTGAACAACTTTCTCTTCTTTGGTCCTCTGCTCTGTGAAATATAGCAGTCTTCCTGAATCAGTGACTAACCCTTCCACAATTCAGGGAATATGTTGGGCTATGCCAGCTTCCTCCTCTCTATAGCACAGACTCAAACCCCAGCCTAGTCAATAAGCTAGGGCACTATAGGAACCATGTCACTTATTTCCCAATATCAGGGATCACTGCCCTTCACTGCCTCATGTCTGATGTTTTGAGAACAGCTTCTTATATATTTTGTCTACGCTTTTAGCTGTTTCCATAAGGATTATAAATCTGGTTTTCGTTATTACATTTGCCTGGAAGTAGACGTGTTATCACCAATTTACATTTTAGTATTGAGTCTTACTTCTCTGGCTTTGTTCTTTTATCTTTTTATTCTCCTTTGATGATAGATTTAATGTGGACATATGGAGAATGGCCATTGCTAGACATAGGGAGAAACTAGGGATGAGCTGCAGATTGGAAGTATAGCTAGAAAAGAGAAAAAAAGGAAAGAATGAGAATATGCAGTCAAATCTTGAAGAAAGGAATTGATGGCGATTGTCAAAGCCATGTGAAATCCCAGCTCCCACTTTAACACACATAATGTGAGAATTGAAACTAATCTCTTCGACTTGGAAAGCTTAATCTGCCAGTGAGCTTTACTAATTTTTACTGGTCTTCATAACTCCATAACAAAGGCCGAGGTTTGGAATTTCTCACCTTTGTTTCTCAGAGAGAAAACACCAATGTCACCCAGAAAGCAGTGCTTGGGTGAAAACTAGACGTTTTAAATGATTTTTTTCCTGCTTTGTTCCAATGATTCTTTAGCAGTGTTCGCCTTGGAAGAGAACAAACTGTGGCACAGAAGAAACATACTGGACATGGAGTAGGAGTCTAGGGTTGTTGTCTAACACGGTCATAAACAAGTTATGGGGGAGGCACTTGACTTTCCTAGGTCTCAATTTCCTCACCTGGAAATTGGAATAAGGACCCCCATATGAAGGACCATTGTGAGATTAAATGAGATGATGCGTGTGCCAGTTTTACAGAGCCTAACACTTAATATTACATGAAAGCCTCTGTGTAGTATTTCTTCTAGAGGGAGGGATTTGCATTTTTTTCATTGGAAGGAAAGAGATGAATATACAACTGGACTACCAAATAAGAGGTGGATAGAGGACTGGCTTACTGGTCTATCTCCTTGTACTCTTTCAGCCATCCTGGTCCTGGGCTCCCTCCAAATTGAAGAATCAGTGTCAGAAGACCTGAGATTCCTCCGTAGGTATCTGACCCCAGACAGAATATTAGCCTGTCTTAGCTGTTCAAATGAGGATAATGATGGCTATCATCTGTGGAACACTTGTTCCGTGTTGTCAGGTGTTGGATTAAGCACCTTGCCAATAGTGTCATTTAATTTTTTGACCCTTTGTTATTATTTCCATTTTATAAATTAGGCAACTGAGTTTCAGATATGTTAAGTAATTGGTCCAAGATAACACAAACACTAGTGGTGTGGCTGGGATGGGCACCAACTCTGCTCCTATGCCAACATGCATGCTCTCACCCATGTTACACTGCCTTCCCATGAGCGTGTTAAGGGTTTGGAAAGCCACCCCTGATAAAGTAACATGGAGTATGTTCGTGCCCTAGCTAAGATCTCTTTCCCTTACCTTGCCGAAAAATTTTCATATTAACTGAAACACTAGTCCGTGCACAAGACAACTTTCCTCGAATTTATCTTAACGCTATACACTGGTCAGAATATAAAAAGCAACGGCTTCAGAACTTGAAAGTTAGCAATAGGAGGTGAATGAGGGAAGGGAAGCAAAACAAGAATGACCCTGTGATGGTTATTATTACGTGTCTACCTGAGTTGGTCGTGGGGTGCCCAAGGTTAAACATTTTTTCTCGGGATATTTGTAGAGTGTTTCTGGGTGAGATTAGCGTTTGATTTGGTGGACTCAGTAAAGCACTATCGTCCCCAGTGAGTGTGGGCAGCATTCAATCTCCTGAGGTCCCAAAGAGAACACAGGGTAGAAAAAGGAGGAATCCATGTCCCACCGTTTCTTTTCTCAGCCTTAGAAGGTGATCCCGCTTAGAGGCAGAGCAGTGGGTAGGGGTAGTGTTGGTTCCCCGGAAGTGCCTTTGGTCCAACCACCCACAGTGATGTGATTTCCCTCCAGGACTGAAATGAGGGCCCATATGCTCTTATGTTTCAGGGCTACCGTTGGAAGGGCGGAGCCAAACGTATGCATGGGACAGACTGAAACTGTCTCGGGATCTCCTCCTCTATCTCCATCACGGCTGTGGAAATGTCATGGAGAGAGTGTGACTTCCACACAGGATTTTCCCCAATGGTAATTGGCCCCAATCCGTTATTTCTTTTAGACGTCCATGCTAGGTGCCTTTAAAGCCAGAGCCCAGGCCAGCGTTAGGGTTAGGTCCTCGCTACCTGCATGTAGATTTCCTGGTATCCCAATACCTTTTGTTGAAGAGACGGTCTTTCCCTCATTGTTTATTCTTGCCTCTTTGTTATAGGTTAATTTACCACATAAGCCTGGGTTTATTTCTGGGCTTTCTATTCTGTCCAATCGACCTATGCGTCTGTTTTTGTGTCACTACCCATACTAATTGGTTTACTTGAAGCTTTGTAGTACATCTTGAAATCTGTGATTTTGATACCTACAGCTATGTTTTTGTCTTTCAAGAATATTTTCACGATTCAGGGTCTTTTGCGGTCCCATACAGATTTTAGTATTAGTTTTTTAAAATCTGTGAAAAGTGCCTTTGGTATCTTGATAGGGATTGCATTGAAACTGTAGAGAGTTATGAGTAATATGGACATTGTAATGATATTAATTCTTCCAATCCATGATCATGGGATATCTTTCCATTTGTTTGTGTCATCTTCAATTTCATCACTGACTTATGGTTTTCACACTACAGGTCTTTCACTTCTTTGGATAAGTTGAGTCGTATCTATTTTACTCTCTCTTTTTTTTTTTGGTGCAATTATGAATGCGTGTTGTTTTCTTAATTTCTCTTTCTGTGACTTCATTATTATTATATAGAAACCCTACTAATTTTTGTGTATCAGTTCCGTATCTACAACTTTCCTGAATTCGTTTATTACTTCTAGTAGTTTTGGGGGGAAAGTTTAGGGTTTTCTATGCATATTCTTACGTCATCTGCGGATAGTACAGTTCAGGTTGTTTACAAACATAGATGAATAATTTCTTTTTTCTTATCTGATTCCTGTGGCTAGGACTTCTAGTGTTATATGAAACAAGAGTGGCAAAAGTAGTCATATTTATCTTGTTCTTGTTCTTAGAGGGAAATCTCTCAGTTTTTCACCATTGAGATGTTAAGTGTGAACTTTTTAATATAAACAATATATAAAATAATATTTTCATGTGTTGAGGCATGTCCGTCCCCCCGACTTTGTTGAGAACTTTTACCATGAATACATGTTCAATTTTGTCAAATGTTTTTTCTCCCTTTATTGGTATAATCATATGATGTTTACCCTCCGTTTTGTTGAGGTGGGATATTATGTTGATTGATTTGTTGAGCCACCTTTGTTTCCCTGGAATAAAAGCCACGTAATCATTTTAGCGTGTTGTTGAGTGGAGTTTGATAATATTTTATTGAGGATTTTAAAGTCTATTTGGTTTGATATAGGTGTTGCTACCTGGTTCTGAGTTGTTGTTGTTGTTTGATGTTATTTTTGTTGTCCTTGTTGTTGTTTGCTTTCATTTGCATGGGAAATGTATCTCCATCCCCTCACTTTCAGTCTCTATGTGTCTAGATCTGAAGTGAGTCTGTGCTAGGCAGCATATGGATGAGTGTTGTTTTTTATCCATCCTGTTACCCTATGTATTTTGACTAGAGCACTTCAGCCGTTTATATTTAAAGTAAATGTTGATCATTATGTACTAATTGTAATTTTGTTCTTTTTTTTGTAGCTTATTTATTTATTTATTTATTTATTTATTTATTTATTTATTTATTTATTTTTCTTATTTTTATTTTTTTTGGGTAAACCTAAATATATTTTATTTTATATTTTTTTATTTATATATGAAATTTATTGTCAAATTGGTTTCCATACAACACCCAGTGCTCATCCCAAAAGGTGCCCTCCTCAATACCCATCACCCACCCTCTCCTCCCTCCCACCCCCCATCAACCCTCAGTTTGTTCTCAGTTCTCAACAGTCTCTTATGCTTTGGCTCTCTCCCACTCTAACCTCTTTTTTTTTTTCCTTCCCCTCCCCCATGTGTCCTGCTAAGCCTCTCAGGATCCACACAAGTGTGAAACCATATGGTATCTGTCTTTCTCTGTATGGGTTATTTCACTTAGCATCACACTATCCAGTTCCATCCACGTTGCAACAAAAGGCCATATTTCATTTTTTCTCACTGCCACGTAGTATTCCATTGTGTATATAAACCACAATTTCTTTATCCATTCATCAGTTGATGGACATTTAGGCTCTTTCCATAATTTGGCTATTGTTGAGAGTGCTGCTATGAACATTGGGGTACAAGTGCCCCTATGCATCACTACTCCTGTGTCCCTTGGATAAATTCCTAGCAGTGCTATTGCTGGGTCATAGGGTAGGTCTATTTTTAATTTTCTGAGGAACCTCCACACTGCTTTCCAGAGCGGCTGCACCAATTTACATTCCCACCAACAGTGCAAGAGGGTTCCCGTTTCTCCACATTCTCTCCAGCATCTATAGTCTCCTGATTTGTTCATTTTGGCCACTCTGACTGGCGTGAGGGGATACCTGAGTGTGGTTTTGATTTGTATTTCCCTGATAAGGAGCAACGCTGAACATCTTTTCATGTGCCTGTTGGCCATCCGGATGTCTTCTTTAGAGAAGTGTCTATTCATGTTTTCTGCCCATTTCTTCACTGGGTTATTTGCTTTTCGGGTGTGGAGTTTGGTGAGCTCTTTATAGATTTTGGACACTAGCACTTTGTCCGATATGTCATTTGCAAATATCTTTTCCCATTCCGTTGGTTGCCTTTTAGTTTTGTTGGTTGTTTCCTTTGCTGTGCAGAAGCTTTTTATCTTCATAAGGTCCCAGTAATTCACTTTTGCTTTTAATTCCCTTGCCTTTGGGGATGTGTCAAGTAAAGAGATTGCTACGGCTGAGGTCAGAGAGGTCTTTTCCTGCTTTCTCCTCTAAGGTTTTGATGGTTTCCTGTCTCACATTCAGGCCCTTTATCCATTTTGAGTTTATTTTTGTGAATGGTGTGAGAAAGTGGTCTAGTTTCAACCTTCTGCATGTTGCTGTGCAGTTCTCCCAGCACCATTTGTTAAAGAGACTGTCTTTTTTCCATTGGATGTTCTTTCCTGCTTTGTAAAAGATGAGTTGGCCATACGTTTGTGGGTCTAGTTCTGGGGTTTCTATTCTATTCCATTGGTCGACGTGTCTGTTTTTGTGCCAATACCATGCTGTCTTGATGATGACAGCTTTGTAGTAGAGGCTAAAGTCTGGGATTGTGATGCCTCCTGCTTTGGTCTTCTTCTTCAAAATTGCTTTGGCTTTTCGGGGCCTTTTGTGGTTCCATATGAATTTTAGGATTGCTTGTTCTAGTTTTGAGAAGAATGCTGGTGCAATTTTGATTGGGATTGCATTGAATGTGTAGATAGCTTTGGGTAGTATTGACATTTTGACAATATTTATTCTTCCAATCCATGAGCAGGGATTATCTTTCCATTTCTTTAAATCTTCTTCAATTACCTTCATAAGCTTTCTATAGTTTTCAGCATACATATCCTTTACATCTTTGGTTAGATTTATTCCTAGGTATTTTATTCTTCTTGGTGTAATTGTGAATGGGATCAGTTTCTTTATTTGTCTTTCTGTTGCTTCATTGTTAGTGTATAAGAATGCATCTGATTTCTGGACATTGATTTTGTATCCTGCAACTTTGCTGAAATCATGTATCAGTTCTAGCAGACTTTTGGTGGAGTCTATCGGATTTTCCATGTATAATATGTCATCTGCAAAAAGCGAAAGCTTGACTTCATCTTTGCCAATTTTGATGCCTTTGATTTCCTTTTGTTGTCTGATTGCTGATGCTAGAACTTCCAGCACTATGTTAAACAACAGCGGTGAGAGTGGGCATCCCTGTCGTGTTCCTGATCTCAGGGAAAAAGCTCTCAGTTTTTCCCCGTTGAGGATGATGTTAGCTGTGGGCTTTTCATAAATGGCTTTTATGATCTTTAAGTATGTTCCTTCTATCCCGACTTTCTCAAGGGTTTTTCTTAAGAAAGGGTGCTGGATTTTGTCAAAGGCCTTTTCTGCATCGATTGACAGGATCATATGGTTTTTCTCTTTTTTTTTGTTAATGTGATGTATCACGTTGATTGATTTGCGAATGTTGAACCAGCCCTGCATCCCAGGAATGCTTATGTTTATGAGTAATTGTTTTATATATTTGGGCGCTCCGGTATTCGGCGCATAGGCATTTATAATTGTTAGCTCTTCCTGATGGATAGACCCTGTCACTATTATATAATGTCCTTCTTCATCTCTTGTTACAGCCTTTAATTGAAAGTCTAGTTTGTCTGATAGAAGTATGGCTACTCCAGCTTTCTTTTGGCTTCCAGTAGCATGATAAATAGTTCTCCATCCCCTCACTCTCAATCTAAAGGTGTCCTCAGGTCTAAAATGAGTCTCTTGTAGACAGCAAATAGATGGGTCTTGTTTTTTTATCCATTCTGATACCCTATGTCTTTTGGTTGGCGCATTTAATCCATTTACATTCAGTGTTATTATAGAAAGATATGGGGTTAGAGTCATTGTGATGTCTGTATGTTTTATGCTTTTAGTGATGTCTCTGGTACTTTGTCTCACAGGGTCCCCCTTAGGATCTCTTGTAGGGCTGGTTTAGTGGTGAGAAATTCCTTCAGTTTTTGTTTGTTTGGGAAGACCTTTATCTCTCCTTCTATTCTAAATGACAGACTTGCTGGAGAAAGGATTCTCGGCTGCATATTTTTTCTGTCTAGCACACTGAAAACCTCGCGCCAATTCTTTCTGGCCTGCCAAGTTTCAAAAGAGAGATCATTCACGAGTCTTATAGGTCTCCCTTTATATGTGAGGGCACGTTTACCCCTTGCTGCTTTCAGAATTTTCTCTTTATCCTTGTATTTTGCCAGTTTCACTATGATATGTCGTGTAGAAGATCGATTCAAGATACGTCTGAAGGGAGTTCTCTGTGCCTCTTGGCTTTCAATGCCTTTTTCCTTCCCCACTTCAGGGAAGTTCTCAGCTATTATTTCTTCACGTACCCCTTCAGCACCTTTCCCTCTCTCTACCTCCTCTGGGATACCAATTATGCGTAGATTATTTCTTTTTAGGGTATCACTTAGTTCTCTAATTTTCCCCTCATACTCCTGGATTCTTTTATCTCTCTTTTTCTCAGCTTCCTCTTTTTCCATAACTTTATCTTCTAGTTCACCTATTCTCTACTCTGCCTCTTCAATCCGAGCCGTGGTGGTTTCCATTTTGTTATGCATTTCGTTTAAAGCGTTTTTCAGCTCCTCGTGACTGTTCCTTAGTCCCTTGATCTCTGTAGCAAGAGATTCTCTGCTGTCAGCTATACTGTTTTCAAGCCCAGCGATTAATTTTATGACTATTATTCCAAATTCACTTTCTGTTATATTATTTAAATCCTTTTTGAACAGGTCATTAGCTGTTGTTATTTCCTGGAGATTCTTCTGAGGGGAATTCTTCCTCTTGGTCATTTTGGATAGTCCCTGGCATGGTGAGGACCTGCAGGGCACTTTCCCTGTGCTGTGGTGTATAACTGGAGTTGGTGGGCGGTGCCGCAGTCAGACCTGATGTCTGCCCCCGGCCCACTGCTGTGTCCACAGTCAGACTGGTGTGTGCCTTGTCTTCCCCTCTCATAGGGGTGAGATTCACTGTGGGGTGTGGTGGCCTGTCTGGGCTACTTGCACACTGCCAGGCTTGTGATGCTGGGGATCTGGCGTCTTTGCTGGGGTGGGTAGGCAAGGTGCACAGGGGCAGGAGGGGCAGGCTTAGCTCGCTTCTCCTTAGGTGATCCACTTCAGGAGGGGCCCTGTGGCAGCGGGAGGGAGTCAGATCCACTGCCGGAGGTTTGGCTCCGCAGAAGCACAGAGTTGGGTGTTTGCGCGGAGCGAGCAATTTCCCTGGCAGGAACTGGTTCTCTTTGGGATTTTGGCTGGGGGATGGGCGGGGGAGATGGCGCTGGCGAGCGCCTTTGTTCCCCACCAAACTGAGCTCTGTCGTCAGGGGGCTCAGCAGCTCTCCTTCCCTTTGTCCTCCAGCCTTCCCGCTTTCTGAGCAGAGCTGTTAACTTATGACCTCCCAGACGCTAAGTCGCGCTTGCTGTCGGAACACAGTCCATCAGGCCCTCCGCTTTTTGCAAGCCAGACTCGGGGGCTCTGCTTGGCCGGCGAGCCGCCCCTCCGCCCTGGCTCCTTCCCACCAGTTCGTGGAGCAAGCACCACCTCGCCGCCTTTTCTACCCTCTCCGTGGGTCTCTCGTCTGCGCTTGGTTCCGGCGACTCCGTTCTGCTATTCCTCTGGCGGTTTTCTGGGTTATTTAGGCAGGTGTAGGTGGAATCTAAGTGATCAGCAGGACGCGCGGTGAGCCCAGCGTCCTCCTACGCCGCCATCTCTCCTCTCCTGAACTGTTTTTTCAAGAACCATTAAAATCACACCAAACATTGAAATACTTACATTTAAGTCTAACAACCATGCACAGGATTTGTACGTGAAAAGCCACAGAAGGCTGATTGGGTAAATCAAGGAAGATATAAATAAATGGAGAGATATGCCATATCTAGCTAAGTAATTAATATTTTACTCAATCATTTCATTGATTAATTAATTAAGTAAAAGAAGCCTTGACCTAAAATCATCACTTATAGAAACATTCACTCAAATGGATCATAGATGTAAGTGTAAAGTACAAAATTATAAAACATTCTTAAGAAAGAAGGAGTGTTGTTGATTCATTGAATCATTCAATAAATACTTTTGGAGCATTTAGAATGAGACAACACAGTCTACGCCCTGAGGATCCACTAGGGAACCAAAGGAGCAAGGATCACTGCACTCTTGGTGCTCAAGAGTCCAGTGGGGGAGACTGACAAACATAATGGAACTAGAAACTACGGTAGAGAATAATGAATGGGGAAAGAACAAGTAAATACATCTTGGAGAGGATATAAGCATTGGGGGAGGGCGTGTGAAATACTAGACATGGTGAAATACTCGACACAGAGGGCCCTACTGTAAAGGTGTCAGTTGAATAAATACCTCACGGCAATGAGAGAAATACCTGCTGACAGGAAGGTGATCTAGGCAGAAGGACCCATGAATTCCCCAAGGCAGGAGAGTGAATGTGTGTACTGATGGGAAGTAAGGAGGCCAGCATAGACAGAGAAACGAGGATGAGAAGAAGGAGGAATAAAGAGGGGGAGGTTGTGGGTCAAGGAGGAGAAAAAGAGGATGAGGGAGAGAAGGCTGTAAACACTGCCAGCAATAGACAAGGTGAAGCGAAATCTGGTCATACCTGTTCCTCCGCCTCACATTACAGGCTGCAGTTCTTTTTATTTTTTAACTGACATTTACTAAACTGTGTCTACACCATGAAAAGCTAATTCTACTTGTAGCAACTATTCGAAGCAAGAAAATGGAACATCCTAAATGATCAATAGCCATGTTTAAATAAGTTATGGCATGGGGCACCTGGATGGCTCAGTCGGTTTGGCGTCCGACTTCAGCTCGAGTCATGATCTCATGATCCGTGAGTTCGAGCCCCGCGTTGGGCTCTGTGCTGACAGCTCAGAGCCTGGATCCTGCTTCGGATTCTGTGTCTCCCTCTCTCTCTGACCCTCCCCCGTTCATGCTCTGTCTCTCTCTGTCTCAAAAATAAATAAACATTAAAAAAAAAATTTTTTAATAAGTTATGGCATGCTATGAGACCTTTACAATTCATAGCCCTGGAGAACATTTGTGACCTAGCGAAATGCTCGTATCACTAGAGGATCAAAAATGGGATTCACAGCTACATAGCAAATTTTGGTTAATGCATGTACATATACCTCTTCCGTGATGATTATACCACAGTGTTAGAGGTGCTTACCTCCAGGGGCGCCTGAATGGCTCAGTCGGTTAAGCATCTGACTCTTGATTCCAGGTCAGTTATGATTCCACTGTGTGTGCGATTAAGCTCCACATTGAGGTCTGCACTGACAACGTTGAGCCTGCTTATAATTCTCTCTATCTCTCTCTCTCCTCCCATCCCCCACTCTTGCTCATCTCTCTCTCGTTCTCTCTCTGTGCCAAAAATACATAAACATAAAAAACGTGTTTACATATGCTCATCTCCAGGTGTTTGACTTATGACCATTTTTCTTTCTTTCTTGTTTATTTTCTAAATTTTCTGCAATAAACTTTAAGACCGCCGTAATCATAAAGTAACGTTTCAAATAAATGATTTAGTCTAGTATCAGTTAAATAAATAAAATGTGTCAATTCATAAATTTATTAGGTCCATTCAACACATCAAGGATAGTTTCAAACAATCCAGTGTTATTCCTTCAGCAGACACCCTCCCATCTGATTTGACGTTGACTCAACCACTTCACCAAGAAAGATTTCTAAACTTTGACCATGTTTGAGTGTCTATAAAAGTTTCTGAAAGCATGCAAGACCGCATCCTTGCCTTCAAGAAACTTTCAATATTTGAGGGTACAAAAAACCCAAACACCATACAAAGCACAGTGAGACTTCAAGGTCAAGTTTCATGTAGCAGGAGAAGTCCACTGAGCCGAGTTGATCAGTAAAGGCGTCTCGGAGGCATAGCACAAAGAATCTTAAAGGATGACCAAATTTATAGTTGGCAGGCAGAAAGGAGGAGGACAAAGGAGACAAAAGCAAATGTGCGGGAATAAAGGAGGGGCAGGCATTCCGAGAACAGTGAGAACAAACCTGTTGGACCTTGAGGTTCTTCTACAACGGTGGCCATTATGTATTTGTGATGACGACAAAGACTGGGTAGAAGATGATGGACCTACATAACCCATCATGTCCATACTCTTATGTAAGAAGGTCTTGGAGACAGCGAAGAATTGGAGAACATCCGTTAGAACCTCAAGATGGTAATAACGAAGCAAGTTGTAGAAACAAAACAATGAAAAGATAAAATTCTAAGCAAAATTCTCTAAGCATATGAATTAATACCCAATCAACAATCAATTGAAATCCATGACCAACTTAAGACCCCTCTTGTGTTTCTCTCTTAATGGGGCATTGTCTTCAGCTGCTCAAGAGGGAAAGAGGCTCATTGTCAGTCCTCCCATCCTCAACGTCTTTTCTGTGATCCACTCAGCAGCAGGGGCTCTCAACTCCACCTCCAACGTATGCCAAGCCAGCTAGTTTCTCACCACCTTCCGCCTACTCTCCATTTTCGTTGTTAGCCCCATGCTGCCTTTCCCTTCCCACCAAAATCCCAGTTCATTCTTTTCACTGCATCTGGAATGCAATCCAAGACTCCTGAATCTGAGCAGTTCATTCCTCTGCTTACGAAAACCCTCTAGTCTCCACTGTACTCAAAATGACACATAGAATCTGTAATGTGACCACCAGACGTTGGCAGTCCTGCCTTGTCACCCCTCTAATGCCATCTTTCCTGATTCTCCTTTCATTAGGTGACCGGGACGGTCTCTTCTCCTGGTTGCTCAAATTAGACCCACGTAGGTTCCGCTTAGAATGCATTTTGTGTTCGCTAGTTTCCTTACCAGTTCTTGCTACGGGTCCAGTTTGAAAAGGACTTTTCTCCCCAAGAAACCTTTGTTGGCCAATCCTGTAATCTACACTTTGTCCCCTGTGCCATTCCTTCTCATAAAATTTAGTGTTCTATTTAACAGCATTTGCCACACGTTGTAATTACACCTGTACTATTTGTAGCTAAGTTTTGAAACATCCTGAATATATGGAGCGTGCATGTTGGATTCTCACTGTGTACTTGAACCTAATAACACCTGACACCTAAGGTGTTCAATATGTGTATCCACGATGCCTGAAATAGGGGATTTTTAACTATCTCCCGGCGAGCTAGACTGCAATATACATTCAAGTCTTCAATGATCTCTACCACCAAGTTTAGTATACATATGCAAAAAAGGGAAGGGTCACGTCCTCACGCATAGGAGAAACATTTTGCCTCGTTGATAGCTTCTATGGTGTAGCTTACATTTTGACCTACATAAGACCCCACCCTGGAGGTACAGTTTGTATGGATGTAGTGACAACTATGAGGAAATCAAAACAAAATACAGTGTTTATGGAGTGTAATGTGCCAGGAGTTTTTCCACACGTTTTACAGGCATTACCTATAATCTCACCACTATACTGGACATAGGCGTTATACTTCCCCTTTACAAATTGGAGAAGCAAACTCGGAGGTATCATTTGCCTACAATCTAAGATCTGGGTGGTAGAAGAAATAGATGTGGCCAGGTAATGAACAAAATCCACAATTTTGCCCAAGGTAGCCTCTGGGAAATCAGAAAATGAGCAGCTTTCATAAGTGCAGCTGCCTAGAGCTTTTCAGAGGAGCTGTCTGGGTGGCGCCGGGGCTTTGGCGTCATCACATCTCCAGGATCTCACTACCAGGAGTAACCCCCATTGTTGGGAAGGGCAAGAACACCCATCCGTGGCAACTTAAGGTGTTTTAACCCCTGTCAAGATAGTGCAAGCCTCCAATTACTTCATTTGGTACTTCAAGGAACACATCAAAGCACACCTCGTGGGATTTTCAAAAATCACTCTGAGATGAGAACTCAAACACAATATCATAGCAACACGAAGCAAGTAACACTTTCCAAAACACACGTCCTGAAGGGCCAGGCCATGGAGACGGTATGAGCCCACTTTAAAGTAGCAGTGCTCTCAGGTGCATAGCACATAAAAGAAAACAAAACAAAACAAAACAACAACAACAACAACGTTAAAACACAAAAGGGATAGAAAACTATCCAAAATGATGAAACGCAAGAATTCCCCTCAGACGAAATTCCAGCAAGAAGTGACCTCTAAAGAATTGATCAAAAGAGATAAAAGCAGTATAACAACAAGAATGTAGAATCATAGGCATAAGATTAATCACTGGGCTTCAAAAAAGGTATAGAAGACAACAGAGAATTTATCATTGCAGTGATAAAAGACCTAAAACATAGCCAGGGTTAATTGAAAAGTCAATGACATAGAGATTGATTTTCATCACTGATACAAAAACAGATAAGCTGGAACGTTGGATGTCCATTACCCAAGTTAGTAGTTATGCGATTGTAGCAAAAGCTAATTCTAGAAAAAAACGATTAAATAATGAAAACAAGAGAGCTAAAATATGTCAAGTTTAAATACCTTGCATGAGCCGTGTAGCTGTATAGTTGTTTAAAATTCTAGGATATCAAATAATATTATGTGATAGCCATTGTAACACATGCAAAGTTCACCATGTCGACCTTTGCTCTTCTCAATGTGGAGTAATAAGTTATTAGGCCTTATAGACTAACTGAAAAAATGAATATTAAAAAGTTTTTGAAAGTATATGTTTCTAGTGAGTTTGGTCATGTCAAATAAAGTGTGTTATTTCCAACACCTATTCACGTGCACTCTTAGTATGGCTAGAGTCCATAAAAAGTTATTGCACCATTGCAATAAACAGGATTACCAGTGCAATCTATTTTTTTAATTCCATTTGTTCATTTATTTGAAAGCCAGAATAGTGCATGGAGAATGTACCCTGTAGGTTCTGGATTCTCTCCTTGATTCCAAATGTCTTATTGGGCCTCTACCAAAAAGATGGTAAAACAATATTATCTGTACCATGAACATGTAAAATTTGGCACACCTCACGAATATTACAATTTTGCTGTTTAGCATATGTGTTTACAAATACACACGTGTGCACTGGGTGAAGTTAGATGTTTCATACTTCTCTCCATATCATGAGGGATTCAATACGTTTTAAAGAGTTAGATTCCAGGTACCAATTCTAATGTGGGATAACATGCCCAGTTCTTGCTTATTTGTCACTTATGATGCAATTATGAAGTTAACATAGAACCTAAAGGGTAAATTCTTTTTAACTACACTTGACTGAACATGTATCATTGAAAGTCAAGCTTTGGCCTTTCAAAGATGACATGAGAGTGAACGCGGAGAACCCAAAAGACTCCATGAAAACGCTGCTAGATCTGATACATGCATGGACCAAACTCACAGGATACAAAATCCGTGTAAAGAAACTGATTGCATTTCTATACACCAATAAGGAAGCAACCGAAAGAGAAGTCAAGAAATCAATGCCAGTTACAATTTCACCAAGAACCGTAAAATACCTAGCAAGAAAACTAACCAAAGATGTAAAAGATCTGTACAGTGAAAAGTATAGAAAATGTATGAAGGAAAATGATGAAGACACATCAAATACAGAAAAAAAAAAAAAAAACAATCCATGCCAAAGAGTGGAAGAATGAATACTGTTAAAATGTCAATAGTACCGAAAGCAATCTACACATTAATGCAATACCAATCAAAATTGTACCAACATTCTTCTCCAGACTAGAGCAAGCAATCTGAAACTTTGCACAGAACAACCAAAGAACCTGAGTAGTCAAAGTTAACTTTAAAAAAGAAAGCCAAAGTGGGAGGCAGCCCAGACTTTCGCCTCTCCTATGAAGCTGTAATCGTTAAGATAGTATGACTTTGGCACAAAAACAGGCACACGAACCAATGAAACAGCATAGAGAACCCAGAAGGGGCCCCACAAATGTATGGTGAACTAATCTTTGACAAAACTGCAAAGACATTCCAATGGAGAGAAGACAGCCTCTTTACAAAGGGTGCTGGGAGAACGAAACAGTAACATGATGAAGAATAACCTAGATGACTTTCTTACAACGTGCACAAAAATAAAGGCAAAATGGATGAAAGCCTTAAATGTGAGACAGGAAACCATCAAAACACTAGAGGAGAAAAGAGGAAAAAAAACCCTTTGACCTCAACTGCAGCAATTTCTTCCTTGGCATGTCTCAAAAGACAAGGGAATGAAAAGCAAAACTGAATGATCAGGACCGGGTCAGGATACAAATCTTCGGCACTGCAAAGGAAACAATCAGCAAAATTAAAAGGCAACCGATGGAAGGAGTGAAGATGTTTGCGAGTGACATATTGGATAAAGGGTTACTACACAAAATGTATAAAGAACTTACCCAAGTCACACGTGGAAAATGTAGTACAGTGAAACAATGGGCAGAAGACATGAATAGACACTTTTCCAAAAGAGACATCCAGATGGCCCCAAAACACATGAAAGGATGCTCAACATCACTCATCATCAGGAAAATACACATCAAAGCCACACTGAGATACCACCTCACACTAGTCAGTGTGGCTAAAATGAGCAACTTAGGAAACCACAGATGCTGGTGAGGATATGGAGAAAGAGTAACCCTCTCTCACTGTTGGTGGGAAAGGAAACTGGTGCACCACGGCAAGCATGAAACCTACAGACATCACAATGACTCTAAGCGCATAACTTTCCATAATAATACTGAATTTCAATGGACTAAATGCTCCAACCAAACAACATAGTGTATCAGAATGGATGGAAAAAACAAAAACAAAAAACAGAACAAGACCCATCTATTTGCTGTCTACAAGAGACTGCTTATAGACATGAGGACACCTTCAGATTGAAATTGAGGGGATGGAGAACTATCTATCATGCTACTGGAGGTCAAAAGAAACCTGGAGTAGCCAAATTGTATCATACAAAGTAGAGTTTAAATTAAAGGCTGTATCAAAAGATGACGAAGGGCTTTCTATATTAATTCCAGGGTCTCTCCATCAGGAGGAGCTACAAATTTTAAATGTCTACACACCAAATTCGGAGACACACAAATATATAAACAATTAATTAAAAACATACAGAACCTTGTTGATAAGAATGTGGTAATTGCAGGGGACATTAAATTAAACACAGAAAAAAAGATGGAAAATCTCCAAAAGCATGGAGGTTAAAAAACATCCCACCAACGAATAAATGGGTCAACCAGGCAACATGAGAAGAAATTAAAAGATATAAGGAAACAAATGAAAATGAAATACAACAATGCAAACCCTTCGGGATGCAGCAAGGGCAGTCCAGACAGGGAACAACAAAAACAAAACAAAACAAAACAAAACACAACAACAACAACGACGACGACGACAAGAAACATTGCTATCCAGGCCTATCTCAAGAAACAAGAAAAATCCCCAATACAAAATCTAACAGCACACCTAAAGGAACTAGAAGCAGGACGGCAAAGACACCCCAAAGCGAGCAGAAGAAGAAAAATTATAAAGATCAGAGCAGAAATAAACAATATGGAGTCTAAAGGAAAACAGTACAGCACATCAATGAAACCAAGAGTTGTGTTTCTGAGAAAATACACAAAATTGATAAACGTCTAGCCTGGCTTCTCAAAAAGAAAAGAGAGGGGACCCAAATAGGTCAAATCACGAATGAAAATGGAATTATTACAAAGAATCTCTCAGAAATTCAAGCATTCATCAGGAAACACTATAAAATCTTCTATGCCAACAAACTGGACAACCTGGAAGAAATGGACAAATGCCTCCATCCCCACACACTTCCAAAGCTCAAACGGGAAGAAATAGAAAATGTGAACGGACCCATAACTAGTGAGGAAATTGAATCCGTTATCAAAAATCTCCCAATAAATAAGAGTCCTGGTCCACGTGGCTTCCCTGGCGATTTCTAGCAGACATTTAAAGCAGAGATAATAGCCATCCTTCCCAAGCTGTTCCAAAATATGGAAATGAAAGGAAAACTACCAGACTCATTTTATGAAGCCAGCAAACGGTGATTCCCAAACCAGACAGAGACACAAAAAAAAGGAGAATTACAGGCCAATATCCCTGATGAATACGGGTGCAGAAATTCTCAACAAGATACTAGCAAATCACATTCAATAGCATATAGAAAGTATTATTCAACACGATCAAGTGGGATTCATTCCTGGCCTGCAGGGCTAGTGCCATATTCACAAATCAAATATTGTGCTACATCACATTAATAAAAGAAAAGATAAAAACCATAGTACACTGTCAATAGATTCAGAAAAAAAGTATTTGAGAAAATACCACATCCGTACTTAATACAAACCCTCAAGACATTTGGGATAGAAGGAAACTACTTTAAACATCATAAAAGCCATTTATCAGAAGCTCACAGTAAATATCGTCCTCAATGGGGAAAAACTGAGAGCAATCCCCCTGAGATCAGGTACAAGACAGAGATGTCCACTCTCACCCCGGTTGTTGAACATAGTGTTGGAAGTCTTGGCATCAGTAATCAGACAGCACATGAAATTAAAGGTATCATCATTTGATTTGCAACGATGAAGTCAAACTTCCACTTTTTGCAGATGGCATGACACTATACATGGAATTTCGGACAGACCCCATCAAAAGTCCTCTATCACTGATACATGAATTCAGCAATGTTGCAGGGTAGAAAATCAATGTACAGAAATTGGTTGCGTTTTATAAGCCAATAATGAAGCAACAGAAAGAGAAATAAAGAAACGGATCCCATTTACAATGCACCAAGAGTCATAACGTACCTAGGAATGAAGCTAACCAAAGAGGTAAAAGATCTGTATGCTGAAAACTATAGAAGGCTTGTGAAGGAAATTGAAGAAGATACAGAGAAAGCAAAACACATTCCATGCTCGTGGATTGGAAGAATAAATATTGGCGAAATGTCAATACGACCCAACGCAGTCCTCACATTATAGGCAGCACCAATCACATTGCACCAGCACTCTTCTCCAAGCTGGAACAAACAATCATAAAATGTGTATGGAGACACAAAAGACCCTGAATAGCCAAAGTAATACTGAAGAAGAAAACCAAAGTGAGAGGCACCACAATGCCAGACTTTAGCCTCTACCGCAAAGCTATAACCATCAAGACAGCATGGTACTGGCACAGAAACAGATACATAGACTTAATGGCATAGAATAGAGACCCCAGAATTGGACCCACATACGTATGACCAACTAATCTTTGACAAAGCAGGAAAGAATATCCAATGGAAAAAAAGACAGTCTCTTTAACAAATGGTGCTAAGAGAAGTGGACATCAACATGCAGAAGAATGAAACTAGACCAGTTTCTTACACCACTCACAAAAATAAACTCACAATGGATGAAGGACGTGAATGTGAGACAGGAAACCATCAAACCCTGGAGGAGAAAGCAGGAAACATCCTCTTTGACCTCAGCGTCAGCAAGTTCTTAGCTGACACATCTCCAAAGGCAAGGGAATTAAAAGCAAAATGAACTATTGGGATCTCATGAACATAAAAATCTTTTCCACAATGAAGGAAACAATCAACAAAACTAAAAGGCAACCGAACGAATGGGAAAAGATGAGTGCAAAAGTCATACTGGATAATTGGCTAGTACCCTAAACCTGAAAAATGAACTCCCCAACTCCACACCCGGAAATCAAATAATCCAGTGAAGAAACGGGCAGAAGACTTGAACAGACACTGTTCTAAAAAAGACATCCAGATTGTCAAGAGACACATGAAAGGTGCTCAACAGCACCCCTCGTTCAGGGAAATCCAAAGCAAACCCACACTGAGATACCACCTCATGCCAGTCAGAGTGGCTACAATGAGCAAATTAGAAGACTATAGATGCTGGTGAGGATGCGGAGAAACAGGAACCCTCTTGCACTGTTGGTGGGGATGCATCCTGGTGCAGCCGCTCTGGAAAACAGTGTGGAGGTTCCTCAAATCATTAAAAACAGATCTACCCTAAGACCCAGCAATAGCACTGCTAGGAATTTACCCAAGGGGTACAGGAGTGCTGAGACATAGGGGCGCATGTACCCCAATGTTTATAGCACTACTTTCAACAACAGGCAGACTATGGAAAGAGCCTAGCTGTCCATCAACTGACAAGTGGATAAAGAAGTTGTGGTTGATGTATACCACGGAATACTACTTGGCAATGAGAAAGAACGAAATCTGGCCATTTGTAGCAACGTGGATGGAACTGGGGGGTATTATGCTACGTGAAATAAGTGAGGCGGAGAAAGACAGATACCATTTGTTTTAATCCATGTGTGGGTCCTGAGAAACTTAGCAGAAGACCATGGGGGAGGTGATGCGGGGAAAAAGGTATAGAGAGGGAGGGAGGCAAACCATAAGAGACTCTTAAATACGGACAACAGACTGAGGGTTGACGTAGGGTTGGGGGAAAGTGGGTGACGGGCATTGAGGAGGGCACCTGTTGGGATGAACACTGGGTGTTGCGTGGAAACCAATTTGAAAATAAATTACATTTAATGCACAAGGAAATCCAGGGGTTGCTCTTACTGAATATGAGAATAGCTTTCCATTTTCAGCACTTTCTGAACGTGAGGTAGTACTGGCTTAAGGTGCGTAGAGGAAAGTTTGGTTTGTGTGTTTAAGAAAAGGAGTTGAGTAAAGACAGAGACCTCTCACATGTATCACGTTGACCTTGGCAAGTGTCTCTTCTGATTGTTACCATGACTTATCCCTTTTCTTGATTCACATAGTTTGGTGTCATCCTTTCATGAGGAAGTGGATTTCAATTGATCATGGTAGGTGGTCCTTGTAATATTTTGTGAATTATTTGTGTATGTGGTGATGCTGGATGGACCATGCTGGTTGCTTTCAAAAGCACTTACACGGACGGTGTAACACGTTTTCTACCCTTGGAATCCCATACGGTCTTTTACTACCTTGTGTATGACTTACCTGAAATATCATGAATTGGTAGGTACCGAATAGGTTTTAGTGGCACTGAATGCCCTCATGACCACTCACGCAGAATTCGTTGACGCTTTGCTCTTAAGCACACAATGACTCGGTCTTCCCTAAGCTGCGTGAAAGTGAGCATGCACACTAACTAGGCAAACTGTTTGCTGCTGCTGTGAAGAACAGCTTCCTGAACTGTGAGCTATAGCAACACACATATGGAACCCTAAGCAAGGCACAATATATCTGTATTCTTTGAAAGAGTAGAGTAGTTACTTCAATTTGGCTTTCAGTGCATTGCATGACAAGGCATTTAATTAGCTAAAACCCTCTTACAGTCATGTTTGATTACAAGTTGTGTGTACTCTCCACCGCGAAGTGTCATCTCATGTTGGATGGAATTAATGGAGGCTGAGGCACCAGTGCATTCACGTCGAGGACAACCCTCTTGAACTCATCAAGAACTATGGGCCTTCTCAGGTAAGATTACGTGCAGGTCTTTCTCAAGGGCATAATCTTAAACACAGCCCAACCTAAGGCAGCTTTGGGCAGCAGGCAGTGATAGGATAGGCAGACATTGTGACCTCACAAAGCGCCTGGTCTCCTAGCAACTGCGGGGTAACTCTCACAGCCTGCCGCCTGATTTGGCTTCATGGTAGGAAATTCATCAGTGCCCTGCGGCGGCGGCGAGACCTGGCAAGCGCGGGCGGCCCCTCGGGACCTCACATCCTGAGCCGCATGAAGAGGCGGAGGCGCAGGCCCCGGGAGGCCCTGGCCCCGGCCGCCCGAGGAGGAGCCTCTAGCGCTGCAGGAGGGGCCGCGCTGGAGGCGCCTGAGGAGAAAGTGGTGTACACGCGGTGGCAACCGTCGCCACTGTCGCTGGCCAACAGCAGCAAGGCGCTGATCGATGCTTTCCAGTTATTCGTGCCCCGCAGCACGGAGTTCATGAGCTCAGACGCGGAGCTCTGGAGCTACCTATGCAGCCTCAAGCACCAGTTCTCCCCCCGCATCCTGCGCAGCAAGGACGTCTATGGCTACTCTTCCCTCCTGGCCCAGGTCCCGGACCCCTGGCACCAGCCCCCCGAGGCCCGCCTCCAGACGCGCCGGCCGGCTGCCAAAGGAGGCGCCACGGAGCCCGGAAGGTCGCCGCCGGCCAGAGGAAGGTGCCGCCCCCGCCGCCGCCGTCCCGCGAGGACAGCAGCCCCCGCAAGCCCACGGCCCCCGGGCCCAGCTCCGGGGGCCGCACCCTGGAGGAGAGTGGGAGGGCGGCCACCCCAACGCTGACCACCTTGCCAAGCATCCGCGTAGTCGGCGACGTGTGGGTCGAGAGCAGCGTGGCAGAAGCGCGGCGCCAAGCGCGCCAAGTCCTGGGAGTGAACCTGGAACCCGTGGTGAGACTCCGCCGCGTCCCAGTGCCTGGGCGTGAGATGCGGGCCACAGCCGCGCGACCTCCCAGCCCCGGGACGGGTTGTGCCTGGAGGGATGAACCAGTGAGAGCCGGGCCCGCATCCCCTAGTGCACTTTACCGGCGAAGAAGCACCAGACGGTCCCGGCCCGCGCCCCAGGGATGCGGCGCCGCCTTCTGGGACTCTGGGGCAGCTGTGCCCTCTACTGCCTCCCAGCACCGGGTCTGCGGAGGGAGGCGACCCCTGGACCGCAAGGGAGGTCCCCTTTCTTCCTAACCCCAGATTGAGAGGTCTCCAGGACTGTAGGGGCAGATCCACGATCTCTCTTGTTCCCTCATTGCTCGGAAGTCGTCAGAAGAAGCCATTCCACCCCCACCCTCTCCAAAGGAATTTGCTTCCATGCTTGTGTAATAAAGCTAGAGTTTCTCTGCCGTTCACCCACCACCCGGCTCCTCCCGCCAATTTCTTTCTTTCTTTGTGTGCATGTGTATGTATATATATCTTCTAGGATGATTTAAAGTACATATTCTTTAAATGTTTAGAAGAGCAGTAGAGAAAAAAGGGTGGGACGTAGGAGTCTGCACTCAGATTAAAATAAGGTTACTGAAGTATAGTATACATTCAAAAGGACATATATTATTTTTTTCATGTTTGTTTATTTTTGAGAAGGACACCGTGTGAGCAGGGGAGGGCCAGATAGGGAGCCACAGGATCCAAGCAGGCTGCAGGCTCTGAGCTGTCAGCACAGAACCTGATGTGGGGCTCGAACTCACAAACCATGGGATCATGACCTGAGCCAAAGTTGGACACTTAAGTGACTAGCCACTAGCACGCAAAAAAGAACATTTATTATTAAAAGTATTCTGAGCACAGCTTGATGCAATTCAGTTCAATATACTTGAGGAATCAGCACTCATTAAAAAAGGTACCAGGACCCCAAGGGACCACCTGTGCCTCTTTCAGTCACGGTCTATCTCTCCTTTGGGACGGCAATTATTCTGACTTCTTACAGAATCTACAAATTTTGCTTGTTTTTGGACTATATAGAAATGGAATTATGTGTCCTACACCTAGCTTCTTTCACTCAAACTTATGTTAGTGATATTCATGGTATTGTATGTATAGATGCTTTCTGCTCATTGGTGTATAGAATTTCATTATATGAATAGTTTACAATATTTCTGCAACTCTTGGTGGACATTTAGGTAGGTTCTGGCTTAGGGTAATTATGAATAAAGCTTCAGTGAACATTATAGGACACGTCCTTTGGTGAACACTTTTTACAATAGTCTTTATTTATCTAGGAGAGAATTTGCTGGGTCACATGTCATCCAACTTATCAGCTTTGGTAAGGTTCCTCCAAAGTGTTTCCAAAATGGTTATACCAATTTACATAAACTTCTTTCTATAGTAGTGCCTGCGTAATGCCTGTGAGCTCTGAATACTTGATAGCCTTGCCAACACTTGCTAATATTATCTTTTTCATGTTATCTATTCTGGCAGGTGTACAGATTTTTTTTATTTGAGAAATATCAATCCAAGTATTGTATGCAAATAAAAAAAAAAACACAACATCTAAATTGCAGATCAGGGCTTGCAATAAAAAATCAAAAGCTTTGTTTCCCCCATGAACACCTCTTCCCCAGAGGCAACACTTTCTTTTGTTTTCTTTCTTTTTTTTTTTAAATCAGGGTTTTTTTCAACAGACCATTTTTTAAGGACAATTTTAGATTTAGAGACAAATTGCACACAAAATACAGGTTCCTCATCCCCAGTAGTTTCTATAGTACCTTGCCCTAATGTGGATACATTAGTTATAAGTGGTGGATGAGCCATTCTTGACTGACACTTTATCATTAGACACATTATCATTTACTAACAGTTAGGGTTTATTTTGTGTTATATAGATTCATAACTTTTGAGAAATGTATAAAGGTATGTATCTACTATTGCAGTATCATACAGAATAGTTACACCACCCTAAAGTGCCCTGTTCTCCGCCTATTACCACTTCCTCTCTCCCCCTAAACCCTAATACCACTGGTCTTTTTACCGTCTCTGAAGGTGTTTTGCTGTTGTTGTTGTTGTTGTTGTTGTTGTTGTTGTTGTTATAGTTGTCGTCATTGTCCTTGTTTTGTTTTCTTTTGTTTTGTTTTTCCAGAACGTTATCATAGTTGGAAACGTAAAGCAAATGGGTTTTTCGTATTGGATCCCTTCACTTAGTAATCCACACTTAAGTTTCCTCCATGACTTTTAAGTAGCTCCCTTTCTCCCTCTTTCCTTCCCTCCTCTTCGGTCTCTCTGCCTCCCTTTCATTGAGGGAGTTTATTTTCTAAAACAGCTTTTAAAAAGCTGGTTAACAGAAAAAGACTGGAAAGTGCAGAGTTCCCCTGTTCTCCCTCCTACCCCCCAAAACATAGTTCTCCCTATTGTAAACTTCTTGTGTCAGTGTAGTGCATTTGATACAACGGATGAGCCCATATGAAAACTATTACTAACTAAAGTCCGAAGTGTACCTTAGCATTCACTGTGGTGTGCAGTTCGGTGAGTTTTGACAAACGCACAATGCCATGATCCAAAGCATTTCACTGTCTTACAAGATGTTTCACTGCCGTAAATATTCCCTGTGCTTCATCGATTATTCATCTCTCCCTTCCCCCCTGAGTTCCTGGCAACCACAGGTCTCTTTACTGTCTCCATTATTTGAGGCAACACTTTTAACTGTTCCAGGTTTATATTCTTTTGTTAGGAATTTTCATGAAGATAAGTAGTATAGTATACTGCTGCTTATTGATTTGTCAGTTTTAAGCACCGTCTACTGACTTCCTATGTGACGTTGACGTATAGGTCGCTTAAGCCACCTGTCTTCTCTCTCCTCACCTTCCGATATATTCCCGAACTTCTATCTGTATACTGTTTCAGTCAGGCCCAGCCAGCCGGTGAGTCACTATAGGTATTTTAAACAGTTACACACGTGATGGGAAATCCCAGAAGCCAAACAAAGGATGGCGAAGCAATCAGGAATTAGTATCATCAGAAAGCTGTATCCACCCGCAGAGCTAGAGAAATTCAGAACCATACCTAGCAGGAACTGAGATCATGGGAGAAGGGGCTCTTGGAAAGGAGCTAGAATTTGGAGGAGATAAAATCACTGGTAGGAAGTGGAGCGGGAGAGAGAAAAACCTCTGGGCTTATCCCTTCCTCCCTTTCTCCCATCAAACACCCATTGGTCAAACCCCTCTGGAAGCCAGTTGGCAAGGAACCAGGAAACACAGTCTATAGGAGAAGTGCAGGAACTGGATCTGAGGGCAAAAAGACATAACGGATGAAGTTACATATAGGTACTAGTTAGGGTTCTCCAGAGGCTCAGTATCAATGGGAATTGGTTCACAGGATTACGGAGGCTGAGAAGGGCAGACCCAGGAGATCGAGTAGTTCAGTTCCAGGTAGACTCCCAAAGCCTAAGAATCAGGAGAGCTGTTGATGTATGTTCCATTCCAAGTCTGAGCCTGAAGTCAGGAGACCAATATCGCAGCTTGAAGACAGTCAGATAGACACAGTGGATTCTCTCTGACTCCGCCTTTTGTTCTATTCAGGTCTTCAATCGATTAGTTGAGGCCACCCAGTGTTTGGCAAGGCAATATGTTTTGCTTAGTCTACTGATATACAGATGTTAAGTGTACTAAGAAATGTCCTCACTGACTCACTAGAAATAATGTTTAGCCATATATCTGCGTACCCTGTGGCTTAGCCCATTTAAAACATGAAATTGACCATCACACGATATAATTCTATGTTTATATGTATGTATGTATGTACATATGTATGTATGAATGTATGTTATTTGAGAGAGAGAGGGAGAGAGAGAGTATGCTCAAGCAGGATAGGGGCAGAGAGAGAGAATTCTGAGATGTCAGTGCAGAACCTAATGCTCATCTTAGTCTTATGAACTGTCAGATCATCATCTGAGCCAAAATCAAGAGTGGATTGTGAACTCACCGAGCCACTCAGGTACCCCATGAGATGTAATTTTAAAATAGAGACCTATTTCCCTTACCTGTACTATCATTTTTCATTCCTTACATTGTACGAGAAAGGTCTTCCTTAAACTTGCTGCACTGTTTCTCCGTCTCCCATCAGCTTTGGGCTTCTGTTTGTCATTGTTGTTAACACTGCTGTTATGCTCTGCAATCAAGTCTCTTTAGAGGGTTCAAGGTTGATTCTAAAACTTGAAAACTAATAAATGGTTTAAATTATTGTGATTATTAAATAATATGCAAACATTTGAATTACTACTCTTTTGCTGGAGTCTTTGCACCTGCTGAACGAGGACATCTCTAGCATCAAGGTGAAATGGATCCTTTCTCTTTGTATTCCTAGGTGCTTTAAACCATGCTATGTTTCACTTGGCTCATTCAGACTAAGGCCGTCTTATGGATATTTTCTGGTTCTCCTTAATTTTCTAATTGCACTTCTTTGTTTTATTGCACTCTTTCAGTGTTCTCAAATCATGCCACTTATGACATCTTCCTGCTAACCTCTTAGCGGTCTCTCACTGGAACCTTCTCTTTTCCTGCCTCATTTAGGTGGTGTCTCAGTAGGTCTGCTTCATAGCTTCCTTCCTGTGATTTTCCTCTGCTACGCTCCCAGTTTGTTTCCATGGTTTCATGGTAATATGGCTATCTGGGAAGTTAGGGAACATTTAAAAGCCTGGACTCTTGAGCCAGACGGCCTGGGGTTAGACTTTACTTGTTCCACTTACCAACTGTGTAAGTTGGATGTTGGATGAGGTATTTTCCTTCCTTATAACCCTGTTTCCTCCTCTCGAAGATAAGAATGGTAACTGTATATACTGTATAAGTTTGTTGTGTGGTTCATATGTAATAATATGTGAAAATAACCCATAACAGTGTCTGGAACAAAAATAAACACTCTGTTAATGTTGCCTATTATTAAGTATAATTTGTCTTTATTTTTTCTCTCCTTGTTTTGCTGGAGTACACCTTCAGATAACTTCCTAATGAAGAATGAGTGGAATCGAATGTTCTGTGTCTTTGCGCGTCTGAAGATATCTTGAGTCCACTCTCAAATTTAATTGATAATTTTGATAGTGTAGAATTCTAGCTTCTTTTTGTAATTGATTTATTTTTTTATTTTTTTAAAGTTTACCTCCTACTTAGTTAGCATGTAGTGCAACAATGATTTCAGGAGTAGATTCCTCAGTGCCCCTTACCGATTTAGCCCATCCCCCCTCCCACAACCCCTCCAGTGACCCTCAGTTTCTTCTCCATACGTATGAGTCTCTTCTGTTTTTCCCCCTCCCTGATTTTATATAATTTTTGTTTCTCTTCGCTTATGTTCATCTCTTCCACTCATAGATTCCTAGCGTCTAATGGCCAGTGGCCCCTTCCGTCGATTTTCCCCTAATCACAACCCCATTGGAACTACAATATCTGCTCTTTAGAGTGTTTTTAACTCACTATCACTTCCACTTTCTTCTAGTTTTCAAAATCATTCAGTACGTCTGGCCTATGCTTAAGGAAAAGGGAATGGAGGTCCCCCTTTTGAAGGGTTTAAAAGAGAATTTATGAACATATTTTAGACTAGCACAGCCTGTCTGCAGGCCTCCTATTATTCACTCTCCTCCTGCATGAAAAATATCCTCACCCTACCTCAAGAATCCTCCCTCTTAAAGACCCAACCCTTGTAACATCAACTCAAAGTCCAGGATATTGTTATCTAAATTAGGTCCCGGTGTGAATGAGTCTCCTGGGGCGAACTCATCCTCCACTACACTTTCAATCTGAAGACCTATGAATGAAGACCTATGAATTCAGCATACAACCAACAGGGGCATGTGGTAACCAGAAATCACACACACAAAACACTCACACACACACACACACACACACACACACACACACACACACAGAAAAACAAACAAACAAACAAACAAACACACCAACAAAACACAAACATTGCTGTTCCAAAAGAAAGGAAGGAGGTAATCATGAATGAGTCCCTGGTCCATAGCAATTCTGAAGTTCAGCTGGTACAGGTAGGCAGTCCTTTCATTGGGTCTTAAGACCTGGGAATGATTTTCCATGGCCCTAGCTCCTCCGGGGTTCTGGCTTTCAACCTCCAAGTCATTCTTCTCTTCTCATGAAAGGTAGCCTGTGTCTACAGCCTTATGGTTGTCTCGACCTACGTACTGATTGGAGGAGTTTGTGGGTCCAAAGCCTTCTTTCATTTTACTCTCTGGGATTAAGGAAACCCTTCTCTACCATGGACTTTTCCAAACATTTATAAGGAAAAACACTCCTAAACTTCAAGTGATATTGTAACAGAGAGAACACTGTGCCCCACAGTTTACTCTGCGAGGGTGTGCTTATGAGATAGAACGCTGGTATTCTCCAAGACCCTTCTTCATTTAGGAAACATTTCTAGCATCTTTTCCCCAACGTCGTCTGCTGCGGGATGTTGGTAATAATTTCACCTTCAATAAGAGTGACAACATTGATGTTATCTGTGCTAACAAAACATGAAATTGTATTTGAATGGCATTGAGTAAGTGCAAGTAGTACCGGTTAGGGACGTGTTCAGCTGTCACAGAAAGGGTGCCGCCAGTGACATAATCAAAGAGAGTTTTACTCACAAGGAGGCTGTAGGCTGTGCTCCATTAAGGCAGCAATGTCATCAGCAGCAGGCTGCATGGAATGGCAGAGCTGCCAATTTCTTTATGACCTCCTACAAAATTTTGGAAAAAAGGGTAGCAGCCATTAATATAATAATACCAATGTTTTTAGCATTTACCGTCTTCAAGATGCAGCACATGTGTGAGCATTTCAAGCTCACAGCACATCTGTGAGGTACAATTGTTGATGTCTTTTGGAGGTCATTCGTTTTCTTCTTAAGTCAAAAATTAGCTGTCATATGTCTAGGGCATGTGGCTTCACCAAATCCCCTCCTAGGTTTCCTTGGCTTATCAATGCATCAAGCAAACTCATAGGAATTCTAGAATTTAATCCTTGTGGGCCATGGAGAAACCAGTTCTGCCTTATCAAATCACACTACATACTCAGGCCATTCAGTATACTCTCAGATGAACCCTTGGAAGGTGCTCCTGTATTAGCGTTGTATTTCTGTTGGCAAGAACCTTACCACGTTTCCTTGTTTTAATTCTTATCATCATATACCAATTGCAGTATCTTCACGGAACAATGGTGGCCTCGAATGTAGCATCATCAGCTCTGGAAACTTCAGATATGGCCACGGTACCAGTTAAGGTGGACTCCAACCAGTTCTTGGCCACTTGGACTTGTCTGATTCTCTCTGTTTATCTACCTCCCACCCCACACTCCCAGCCCCAGCAGCAGTGAGAATCTGGTCAGTCAGGGAATCTCCAGCAGATACAGATGCAGATGCAGATCATTTCTCTGGATAATCTTTATGGTTGACTGTGGCCTGGGTGGCAGGAATGGTCCAGACAGAAACACCTGATTTGGGTGCCATCAAGCCGTCTCTGTGCCCTCCCTGGGAAATGGGACAGTATGCATTTCAAACACTTCAAGTCTCCACTTCTTCCTGCACACTTCTGTGTTTTGTTGCTTTCATCCACCTACAAAAGCAACCCAAACTTTATGCTAAAGAGAGTGGGGCTCGTGTGTTCTTTGCAGATTGGAATGCTGTTACTAGTTTGGGTTATCTTAACAAAAACTGACACATTACCTAAAAATGTAGAATTAGGTGTGAATTCAGAATCCATACATGTAGTAAGCCCTCCATGATTCCGTTGATTAGGGAGAGGTATCGACCATACTGTAAGAAACCCTGCCATCGAATGCTACAGCTCTATGGACTTTCAAAGCACTATTTTTAACCTGGTTATCCAAAGTCGTTAAGTCTTTGTGAGTATACATTCAGAACTTTTTTAAGATCTGGATCGTAGTCTCCAATTTTTTCATGGCCTTCCTAAACCATTGATTCCCAGAGTTCTCTTTATTTTTGAATCGTTCTCTTGGGCATTTGACCAAACGTGTCAAATAAAAAAATGTCCTCAATTTGAATATATGAACATTTAAGAGCAGTCCCGTGTTCAGTGCCCAAATATTTTATTATTTCTGTTAAGAGTTTATTCTGTCTGTGGACGGTGAAGAAACAAATGCCTGTTTTTTGTTTGTTTTGTTTGTTTGTTTGTTTGTTTTTCATTTTCCCACATAAGTAAGTAGATGTGCAGGGCAGAATGCTAGGTACCTGTCAAGGGTAATAGGACGTTCAGGAGTGTAAATGAGATTTCTGTCATCAAAAAAAAAAAAAATATTTGATGAACTAAGATAAGCTAAGCTTTAAAAATGAAAGGAAAATAGCCATGAACTCAGATAAAAGTTAGGCAATGAAGTACTTTTCCCTAGGGCAGCAAGGAGTTATGAGAAATACCATAATCTGTAGAGTTTGTACTACAAAGCTCTACTGACACGATGATAAAGCTCACCTTTAAATCTTGCTTTGTGTACTGATATTACTCCTTTCTTCTTGAAATCTAAAGAAGCTTTTTCTCTTTGGCTGTTAACATGAAATGAAAAGACACTTTCCCCCTATCTTTTCTTCTGCCGTATTTAAGCTGAGCTTCTTACAAAAGTCTTTTATGTATTCGTTGCTTTTTATCTTCATCCTTTGTCCAAAACAAGCCTTGAGATTGGGAATGATGTGGACTATTTCTAACCCAAGTTCACAGGACTTAACTTCTCATAACACCCATCATTTGAGGAGGCAATGAACTCGTATCATGGAGTTCCTTGTGCAGCCCATGGGCAGGATTCCACTGAAAGAATCGATAGCATCGTGGAGACCCTGTCTCTGGAAGGAACTAACAACAAATAAGGATTTGACCTTATAGGCTGATTTTCCTAGGAATCGAGGAATCAAGAGGGCCAGAAGTGGGATGGTGGGAGAGGGACACTGGAGAAGGGCTGAATACCCAGGTTCACTTGAAGCCAACTGAGCAGAGGAAGGTTCTGTCCTGGAGGAGCTTGGCTCAGCAGGGATCAGCTCCCAATTGTTACAGACTTAGTGAAAATACACTCATGAGAGCCTACAAGAAGGATGCTTCCAGAACTCTAAGAGGTTTCGTTCCTTTCTTATGTCTTTCTTTATGGAAAATGTCTTGGGGTTGCTTACTTCCCCTTTGTGTATCCACAGTTCTTCTTCCCACTAGTTGTGTTGTCATGAACCTCCTTGCATAGCCCTTGCTCCCCTCCTAGGCCATGTGTTCCTCATGGGCAGGACTCACCTTAGCCATCCGTGTGTCGTTACTACAGTGCCAGCCATGGGCAAAGGGCCCTGTCCATACTGAATGAATGCAATGTGTTTATGGAGTTTCAGTTCCCAATTGTTACAGAAGAACTAGCTGTCTCACTTCAATTTGATGTGTAACAGCAGCAGTCTATACGGGGTGTCTCTCTCACATTCTCTCTTTTTACAAACACCTGCATCATCAACTTTTGATTAACTCTTACCCTTTTGTCATCAGATGAATTGGGTGGAACCTTTGCCATCTCTTACGATCTTATTTGCAACCCAACACCACTTAAATTCCCTATCCTACAGTAAATTCTTGCTTACCAAGAAGCAATATAGTTCAGTGAGTAAGAGGGTGCCCCCTGGAGCCAGGCTGCCTGGGATCTCAAATCTTATTTTGCTCTATTTCTAGCAGCAGACCTTTGGACAACTTACTTTTTCGCTTTGCTACTCAGTTTTCTCAGCTGTAAAATCAGGCACAACCTAGCACCTTCACCATAGAGCTCTGAAATGAATTCAGTGGGGGTAACAACGGTAAAACACTTAGAAGAATGCATGGAACCCCCTTCACTGTGAGTCAGTAAACACTCGCCTCTATCAGTGATGTAATTACGGTTTTGACAAAGTCGCTGCTTGCTTACTTAAAACCTTCACGTTGGCTGTGTTGAATGTACAGAACAGGTGAACTATGGAAGGCACCATGTCAGAGTCAGGCTTCCTTGGTAGAATGAGGCCCAATTCCCTGATGCTGGGGATTGCAAGAAGATACTCAAGGGCACAGAGAGGCACAGAGAGGCACAAGGCCCTCGGGACAAACCCATAAGGAGATGATCAGAAAGCCATAGGAAAACAGAGGGAACAAACTAATTTCACTTTAATTCCCACCATACACCAGTACAGTTCTCTGCAATTCACACATGTTTCCCTCTCAAGCAAACATAACAGGCCTGTGGGAAAGTTATTATTATTCCCACTTTACAGGCAACTAGGTTAATGCTTAGAAAGTTTAAATAACTTGCCAAATATCACATCTATGTGGCAGAGCTAGGATTTGAACCAGCATCGGTCACAACCCACTGCCTCTGCCAATCTTTAGAAACATCTTTGGAAGAAGTGAAATACGTTAATCCTAATCATGCCCCGAATCACATAGGACTGGATACTATAGGCCCATGAAATCACAAGGCGGAAAAAAAAATAATTTACGAAGGCTATTTTGCTTACTGTTATATTCCTCAGAGTGCACCGCGTAAGTGTTCGCTATTTGCGAAATGACTGAGTTTATGAGGGAATGGACAGAAGTGTGAATACCTATGCTCATACGATTACACCATGTAGTTTGGTTGAGGATCTTCGGACACTCTGCCTTACATCTAAACTCATCAGAGTAAGGGGAACGTTAGGGCTGTCATAGCACGTGAAAGAGAAGGTTACTTATGATACCACTAGTCCCAAATTCCTTGTAGACCAGTTTACAAAGCAGCACACAAACATAAGACAGTGAGAGACAGCCAGGAAAGCTTAGAGAGAGGGAGAGAGAGAATGCCAAGCAGGTTCTACGCTGTCCACACAAAGCCTGATGCAGAACTGGAGCTCGCAAACCATGAGATCATGACCTGAGTCGAAAGCAATACAGTCACATGCCTAACTGACTGAGCCATCCAGGAGCTCTCACCTTTGTTCAGAAAGTAATTCCCAGGTTTTTACGTAGATAAATGACAGACCTCACAAACAAGAACAAAACAGATTAGAACGATGGTTCAAAACCAAGGATTGCAAGATTGCAGTAAGGACGTAATATGTGGGAGTAATCGGGGTGGGTGGGAGGAAGAAAGGGCCAGGGGGCAGATGGAGGGTCTGTAAATGGACGTTGGCATTCTAGCAAAGGTGGAGAGTTGTTACTTCCACTCCTTTCCTCCAGAACTTGTCCCAAGCATGTGGTGTCCACTGACCATATGCTTCAGAGCTGGAGGATGGATAAGCTGCCCATTGTAATCAGGGGAAAACATTCCACCCACAGAATTCACTAATTCGCCTGTTCCGTAATGTTTACCCTCTCACTGGCATTGCTAAAAGCACCTACTTTCTCTACACCACCATAGAACAGGTGGATTTTCCCTTGTCAGCCTTTGCTCGCTTACTTGTCCGTTTATTGGTCCACCTGTGGCTTTATTCACCACTCACCGAAATCTGACTGAGGGACTCTGTGTGCCAGGCTCTGTTCTCGAGGTATACCCCTGCCTCCGTGGTGGTTGTGGGTAATTCTTGACTTCTGGGCTTCCAGCTACTACATCACGTGCGGCTCTCCATCACCCTCTGTTGCTTTTTCATTGTCATTGGGCAGGTGTCTGTCTGCTTCTTCTCTCTAATTATGTACACGGTAGAAATCAGTGCCTTGAGGGTATGGATGACTGCAGTGAACAGACTCTTGGACGTGTCTTTTACCTTGGGGAATTGTGCATATTTGTGTTTCAAAATCTAGTTTACCCTAGAGGCAGACATTTGAAACAAAGCAAACACAGTCCAGACGGGGCTCAAGAAACAAAATCGTTGGATGTGTCCCCGAGCCTGGTAGCAATGCAGGTGGGCTAGAGGCCTACAGATGTGGAGCTAGACTGTTGTTGGATGACAGCTTCACTGTGCATCTTCAGCTAGGAAGTGGTACAGCTGGAATGAGAATTCTACTAGTGTGATTCTTGGCCTGTGTTTTCCTGTTCACTCATCGGCCTGGGAGGGCTGAGACCTTTTGGAACTTTGTTGCGTTTTGCTGCAGAATCAAACACTAGCTAGGTTTCTCAGGTACGTATAGAATGGGCTGTGACAGCAATTGGGGTGGGGGTCAGGGAGACCTGGCAGGAGGGAGGAAAGTGAACAGGCAGGAGAGGGGGACTGACAGAGGCTGTTTCTTCCATTTTGTTCTGGGAAGACCTTAGTGAGGATGTCTAGTCCTGAGTACTGGTGAAGTTTATGTACTGCTGTGGAGTGGGCGGGCACCCTAGAGAGAGTCCTGACAGTCTGAGGGAAGTGTGTGTGTGTGTGTGTGTGTGTGTGTGTGTGTGTGTGTGTGTGTGTCAGAAAGAGAGAGAGAGAGAGAGAGAGAGAGAGAGAGAGAGAGAGAGAGAGAGAGAGAAAGAGAGACAGAGAGAGGGAGAGACAGAGAGAGGGAGAGAGAGAGAGAGAGAGAGAGAGAGAGAGAGAGAGAGAGAGAGAGAGAGAGAGAGAGAGAGAGGGATAGAGAGAGATAGAGAGAGAGAAGTCCCAATAAGGGAATGTGATATTTATTCGGATTGCCTCTTCAATTCATTTTCAAAGGATTCAAATCATGGGAATTTTTCTTAAAACTGAAAGTATGTACTGAGATTAATCCTAATAACATGAATAAGAAAATAAGATCTAGAATTCGATGTCCATCAATTTATAAATAAATCCTTCTGGGGCAGAGGGGTCACCATGGGGGAGAAGTCGGAGGATCTGTACATCCCATGTCTCTCAAACAAAGTGCTGAAGCCAAAGCATTTTGAACCCCAAAAGTCTGCGAGGAAATCAGACTGAATTCTCCCTGAAGGAAATGAGACACCTTGAGAGATGACAGGTGGCTGCTTGTGAACTGGGGTACATAAATTGGGCCAAGAAGGAATGGAGGGAAGAGATCCCCTTCTGCGGAGAGACAAAAGTAAGAGAAAGAGTGGCTGCGGAAGTGTAGGGCTGTATGTGGATAAGAGGAGAACCTCGGACTGGGACTGACAGGGATCTTATCTCTAACTGTGGGGCTTTCTTGGGTCTGGGGCTAGGCTCCCTGTATGTGCACCTGGGGAGGAGAGGAGCCAGCATTGGTTTCAGGGGTAGAGCAGGGGCACAGTCCACAGGAGACAGTAGCCCCTCCCTGGTGGGCTGTGCAATAGAGGAAAGCCTGCCCGCATCCACCACCCCCCCCGGGTCAGTGGCTGGGTCTAGGGCGCAGTCTGCAGTAGGAGAAAGTGGCCCCCTCCCTGGGGGCGTCGCTGTGGGACAAAACAATGCCTGCCTGCATCCACCATGCCCAAGCTCAGCAGTGAGGTCAGCAGCGCAGTCCACAGCAGGAAAAGGCGGGGCTCCCTGAAGCACAGCAGCACAAACAAAGCCAGGAAGACATTTGGAGCAGCACAGAGAGGCACTGCCCCAGTGCCAGAGCACAGGGAACGGGTCTGTGAACCCTCGACAAGCGCTGTGCCAAAGGAGTCAGCGGAGCAAGAAGGACCACCCTGCGTGTGCTCTCGGCACAATGAGGACAACTGGAACGGAGTACACCAGGTCATGCAGAAGAGGCTGGGCATCACCCTTTCCCCCCTGCCACCACCACCAAGGCGGGGCCTCAGGGATCAGTCCCAGTGTCCAGAGTGGAGGTGGGACCAGCCTACCCCAAACCACGCCCCTCTGTGCTGGGTACCTGCTTGTCTGATGGAGCAGGATAGGCGCTGTGGAACCAGGCAGCTCCGTCTTCCGGACCGGTGATGCTGCCTAGACTGGAGTAATTCCGGGACAATTCTTGTTCTTAGACGTATTCTCCCTTCCTATCTCTTCCCTCCTTTAGGTTGATAACTCTGCTTGTTGGTTCATTTAAGCAGACATTTATAATCCATTCCCTTGATACATTTCCTACCTATACTTGTATACTTGCCTTTCTCTCTCTCTGGGATAATCAAGCCATCTAGTTTCTCTGTCTGGCTAAACTTATCTTCCTTTTGTTCCCCCACCTCCTTCCTTATTTTCCTTTCTCTCTGTCTGCATTAAGCCACTTCGCCTCCCAGCCTGGTCAATATATATATGTTTTTCCTTTTCCCCACTCCTGTCATTTCTCTCTTTATATGTGTTCTTCCAACAGCAACGCCTCTATCTTGTTCTTTACTTGTAGCTGGTGTTTCTGGTCTGTTTGTTTGTTTTGTTTTGTTTTTTGATTTCAGACTGTTTTTCTGTGAGTGTGTGAGCGTGTGTGTGTCCATTTATTTTTTTTATTTGCACGTTGCCTTACATGTCTCTGTTTCCTGTTTGTTGGTTTGTTTGTTTTCCTTTCCAGGGCTACTTCAAGGAACAAATAAAAGCACACCTTGTGGAGGGTCAAACACATCATTACGAGTAGAGAACTCAAACAGCCAATGTCACAATAACAGAGAGCAAGTAACACTCTCCAAGAAACACTACCTGCAGGGCTAGAACCTGCAGAGGGCGTGAGCCCCCTTTCCTATAGCAATTCTTGCAGGTGCAAAGCAAATAACAAGCTTGTAAACCTCCTAAGAGAGAGAAAACTAGCCAAAATAATGACACAGAAGAATTCCCCTCAAAAGAAATTCCGGGAAGAAGTGGACAGCTAACGACTTGATCAAAACAGATATAAGCTACATATCAGAATTTAGCATAACAGTCCAAAGATTAATCGTTGGGATTGGCAAAGCCATAGAAGACAGCATGGAATCAATTATTGCGGAGATCAAGGAAATAAAAAGTAGTCGTGATGAATTCCAATGCTATAAATGCGGTGCAAATTAAAATGGAGGCAGCCACAGCGCGGATTGAAGAGACACAGGGGAGACTAAATGAATCAGAAGTTAAAATTATGGGGAAAAGGAGGTGAGAAAAAGATAGAGAAAAAATTGAGGATCGAGAGGGGAGAATTAGAGAACTAAGTGATGAAATCAAATGGAACAATATCCATATCACAGGATTTCCAGAAGAGACAGAAAAGGGGTGTGAAGATGACCTTGAACAAATCATAGCTGAGAACTTCCACAAGCTGGGGGAGGACACCGGCATTGAAACCCAACGGGCACAGAGAACTCCCTTCAGATGTAACCTGAGTTCATCTTCTGCACAACATAGCATGGGGAAACTGGCAAAATACAAGCATGAAGAGAGAATTCTGAAAGCAGCTAGGGATGAATGGACCTTCACATACACAGGTAGAGAAGTATTGGGATAGGAGCAGACCCATCTACTGAAATCAGACAAGCCATAAAGGACTAGGGTAATCTTCAATGTGATGAACAGGAAAAATATACAACCAAGAATCCTTTATCCACCCAACCTGCCATTCAGAATCGAAGGAGAGGTAAAGGTCTTCCCAAACAAACCAAAACTGAAGGAATTCACCACCGCTAAACCATCCCTACAAGAGATCCTAAGAGGGATTCCTTGAGGGAAATGTCGCAAGTATCACAAAGTACCACAGACACCAGTACAAGCATGAAAACTACAGACATCACAATGCCTCGGAACCATCGCTTTCCATAATAACAGTGCTTGGAAGTGGAATAAATGCTCCAACCAAAAGACACAGGGTATCAGAATGGATAATACAAAACAAGACCCATCTGTTTGCTGTCGTACAGGAGACTCATTTCAGACCTGAGGACACCTTACTCTTGAAAGTGGGGGGATGGAGAACTACCTTTCATGCTACTGGGAGTCAAAAGGAAGCTGTAGTAGCCATACTTCTATCAGACACACTTGACCTGAAATTAAAGTTGGCATCAAGAGATGTTTAAGGGCATTATTAAATAATTACAGTGTCTGTCCATCAGGAAGAGCTAACAATTATAATGACTATGCACTGAATTCCGAAGCACACAAATATTTAAAACATTTAATCACAAACATAAACAATCTTATTGATAAGAATGTGGCAATTGCAGGGGGCTTTAATACTCAACTTACAACAATGGACAGAAAATCTAGACAGAATCAGGAAAGAAACAATGGTCCTGAATGATACATTGGACCAGAAGGACGTGACAGATAATTTAGGACTCTACATCCCAGAGCAGCAGAGCATACTTTCTTCTGGAGTGCACGTGGAACATTCTCCAAGAGAGACCACATACTGGGTCGCAAAAAGCCTTCAATAAATATAACAGCACTGAGATGACACCATGCACACTTTGAGATCACAATGTTTGGAGCTTGACCTAAAGTACAGGAAAAAGTCTGCTCAACCTCTAAAAGCCGCAGGTTAAAAAACATCCTACTAAAGAACGAATGAGTCAACCAGACAATTAGAGAAGAAATTAAAAGACATAAGGAAACAAATAAAAATGAAAAGACAACAATCAACGCTTTTTGAAAAAAAATTTAATTAAAAAGATGGAAAAAGGGTTACTGAAGCTGAGTTTTGCATACTTGAGACAGCATGTTATGCACTAAGGAGTCCGAGTGCTTGGGGTAAAGGCCATTTCCATAACTTTCTTAGTTCTGTGACCTTGAGCAATTATAACATCTCCTTCAGCCTCAATTCCTCCCTCTGTACACAGGGTCAATTGAGATGCTTTATGAGGTAACGTGCCTGCCACAGGGAAGTGATTGGTAGCTGTAAGTTCATTGCTCTGCCCCTCGTATTCCCAGGACTCCTGCCAGGGAGCCTGGAGGCCTGCGTGCTGGCCTGAATCTGCAGCATTTTCAGGCAAATTGTTCACTTTGTGATTAAGGCTTCCCGTTTCACTGAGCCCTTGATTCACCCCATGTGTTCTGGCATCTGCTGCCCTGCGTGGGTTCCCTCTTCCTTTTTAAGACCCTTACTTGGTGTGGTGGGATACAGTGATCACACCACCTGAGCATCAGTTATTAGCAATAAGCGTGACTCCTCTGAGTACCTATGGTATTCCGATTATTCCCACATAAAGCTAGTGTTCTGCAGCTCTGATTATCTGCTAAATTATACCAAGGCATAGTTTAGAAGATTCTTTTGTTGTTGCTGCTGTTGTTGTTGCTGCTGTTGTTGTTGCTGCTGCTGCTGCTGCTGCTTTTGTTGTTTAGAAATCATTTGCTTCAGGTTCATCTAGTCTATCCAGTAACACCTGCAATAACAATGAGATAAACTTTGGTTTTACCTTTTTTCACTTTTTACCGCCAGTGGATTTTGTTTTTGTTTTTGTTTTTCAGCCTCCCTTTGGGCAGTTCTATTTCTTCCATCTTCTCGCTCATGTGTCCTAAATAGACAACTGATTGTTTACTAGTTGCTGTCTCTGGGAGGTTGTTGCTGTTTGCCAGGTGTTAGTATTGACATGCCAGGTCTGGGGTGTTCATTCTTTCACAGATTTTTGTTCCAGGTCTTCATGACAAAGGCAACAGAATGAAGAAGGTACTGAGTTGAAGCAGTTAGAAATTCACTTCAACTAGGCCTGCCGGAGGAAGTGGGTACTGCATTAATGCAGGAGACACAGAAATGAACCACAAGTGGGCAAAATGAGTTGGGTATAAGAAAGAAAAATAATGCCAGCACGATAGTCCAGTTTCTTTGCTTTTATGTGAACTATGGGATAAATGTGTAAATACTACAAACCCTTATGATTTGGGCTGCTTATTTTTATCTTAATGTTTGTTGGTTGGGTGAGTGGTTGATTGACAGTGTGTGTGAAGAAGGGGAGGGGATGAGAGAGGGGGAAGAGAAAATTCCAAGCAGGCTCTGTGCAGAGTGTGACCTGGGGCTTGAAACCACAAATGGCGAAATCATGACCTGAACTGAAACGAAGAGTAGGCCACTCAACTAACTGAGCCACGCAGCCTCCCCTTGGCTGCTTATTGTGTTTGCACATTGGGTCTTCGTGTTGGATATACCATAGGGAGTGGTGTACATGCATGATCTAAGGAAGGTGCAGCTAGGTAGATCTGGCTTATTTTTTTTTCCTTATGACACTTTATTCAGGAGTAATATTTTGTAAGTTTATTAGAAGGACAGATTGAAGATTGTAATTGGGAGGAAATCAGGTAAGGAGTCATTGCATTTGACCAGGAGAGGTGAACATGACAGCAATTAGTGTGGAAGCAGGAAATGGAGAGATGAGGACAGATGTGGTAGTTTTTGAAAGTGCTTTTTGTTGTGTAATTAACATTATAGAAAGTAACTATTTGGTGCATAGTGCTTTGAGTTTTAAAGAGTGTATATACTCATGTAAATGTCACCCCATTGAGAATACAGTAGAGTTCTGTTCCTGGGGCACATAGGTGGCTTAGTCACTTAAGCATCCCACTCTTGATTTCGGCTAAGGTCATGAGTTCACTGTTGTTGAGTTTGAGCCCCTGCTCACGAACTTCCCGGGGCCTACTTGGGATTATCTCTCTCTACCACTTTTTCTTTGCCTCCCCCACTCTCACTCTCTGTCTCCCACACACACACACACACAAATTAGACAAGAAGAGAACACTTCCATCAGCTTCCAGGATTCCCTCATGTTGAATCACGGTCACCCCACCCCTGGGGCCTGGCAACCATCTATCTCCAACTTAAATATCATATAAATGGATCGTTATTGTAGGTAACTTTATGAGACTGGTTTCTTTCATTCAACATCATGCCTTTAAATACATCTGTTTCTTAGTGGTTCCCTGTACGGATATACCAGGGTTTGTTTAACCATTCATTTCCTGAAGGACATTTGTGTTTGTCCATTTTTGTCAGTTATGACTAGAGTTGCTGTAAACATTTGCGTGCATGTTTTTTTCTTTTCATAAGCATAAATTTTCACTTCTCTAGAGAAAATGTCTGGGAGTCAGATTTATGGGTCACATGCAAGTATTAGGTATTGTCTTTAAAATATATATATATATATTTCATGGGCTCCTGGTTGGCTCAGTAGATTGAGTAGCTGACTTCAGCTCAGGTCATGATCTCACAGTTTGTGAGTTCAAGCCATATATTTGGCTCTCTGCTGACAACTGGGAACCTGGAGCCTGCTTTGGATTCTGGATCTCCCTCTCTCTCTGCCCCTCTCTGCTCACACTCTGTCTCTCTTTATCCCTGAAAAATAAGTAAAAATGGAAAAAAAACATTTTCAATATGTGTGGATAGCAGTATCTCAGTGCAGTTTTAATGTGTTTCCCTGAAGCCTAGTGTTGTAGAGCATCGTTTTGTGCACTTCAATATATGATATTCTGGACACAAGACCTTTGCTGGATATATGATTTGGGAATATTTAGTCCAAGTCCATAGATTGTCTTTTTGTTCTTTTAACAGAGTCTTTTACCAAGCAAAAGTTTTAGTACTAATGAAGTGCAATTTAGAGATTTTTTTCTTTTGTACGAATCCAATTTATACACCTTATAACGTCAGACGTCGTTTGTACTCCTTGTTCATATATTTGTTATTCTATACCAGCATCAGAATGTTTTCAGTTTGTTGCTATTGGTTGCACAAGTTGTATACTGCACAGTTCTAGGAGGCATGATTTATATGAACTGCAGTGCGAATGGGAACCCTCAAATCTGTAAAATGTACAACTTGTACACACATGTATTATCTCTTAGAGGGTCTTTTCTACTGTACAGATTGCAGTCATTGCTGTGGTTCCGTTTTACTTTCCTTGTCATTGGTTTATTATGTTGAGTGTACACTGAAGCCGAATTTAAGAAGCTCCTGTTTGTGAGCTATCTAAAGGTAATTTATTCTCACTGATTCTCAACTAGCTGGGGCGTATCCTTGAGGTACAGCAACATCTGGCTTTCAAGCTTGTTCCCTTAATTGAATCTATTACTTTGCATTCATGGAAACTGGAAACTCTCTTCAGCCGGCCAGTTTTCGCTAGATACCCATGATTTTAAAATTCACCTCTAAACAAATGGCTAAAACTTTAATATTTGTAGAATCATCTGGACTGGAAAAAAGAAGGAACCATATAAAAAAGCTGGAAAAAATCAACAGAATATAATATAAAAACAAAAATATCCTTTGCAGGGAATACTTTGGCTCCATGTAATTCTCTATTTACTCTGAGCAGCTCTAAGTTGGTATATGACGTCCCTCTGAAAATATGAATATACATTCAGTGTTACAAGATGTTTGTATTCTAAATACTTAGCTCCTCTAAAGATGGAATCACAAATTAGTAACTGATCAACCGTTAGTGTTGTAGCAGAATCAGGAACAATTCAACAGAACAGGCCTGTTCTGGGTGTGTTCTTATATAATTATGTAATTATGTCCATTATTACTACAGGTGTCTTCACCTACCTGGCCTCTTCATAATAAGCTAGAGTAGGATTTCAGAAAGCATCCCATTCTTCCCCACTGAAATGGTGAAACATTTTTTTTTAATTTTTGTGTTTACATTTATTTATTTTTGAGAAACAGAGTGAGACAAAGTGTGAGTGGGGGAGAGGCAGAGAGAGAAGGAGACAGAATACGAAGCAGGCTCCAGGCTCTGAGCAAGTGGTCAGCACAGAGCCTGATGCAGGGCTCAAACCCATGAACTGTGAGACCGTGACCTGAGCTGAAGTCGGACACTCAACCGACTGAGCCACCCAGGCGCCCCATGAAATGGTGAAACTTTTACGATGCTGGTTTAGGCTTTTTTGGTGGGGCTTCGTTTTTGTTTGTTTTATAAAAGTCTTGTATCAAGTTGATGAAGTCTCCCTGGACTCATAGTTTGCGGAGAGAATGTTTTATTTATCATGAATGAAGTTAACAAATGCCTTCTCTGCATCTCTTTTTAGAGCATCTGATCATTTCCCTGTCTTACTTCTTTATCCTATTGTTGTGATGGTTTAAACTAATTGATTTTTGAATATTGAACCAGTCTCCCATACTTGTACTAAATCCCTCTTGGTTATGGATGTATAATTCTTTTTACACATTGTTGGATTTGGTTTGCTAACATGTATTGGGTATTTTGTGTCTATGAAAATGCAAGACACTGGTCTCCAGTTTTCCTTTCTTCTAATGCCTTTACCGTGGTTTGTCAATGCTGGCCTCCTAGAATGAGGAAGTTTCCCCTCTGTTTTTATTTTCGGGAAGAGATTACAGGACATTAGCATCATTTTTTCCTGTGAATGTTTGCTAGAATTCTTCAGTGAAACCACCTGGGCCTGACGCTTTCTTTTGGGAAGGTTATTCGTCCTTGACTCTATTTACTTAATAAATATAGGCCTATCCAGATAATCTATGTTTCCTTATGTGGGTTTTAGTAGTGTGTGTCTTTTATTTGTTTTCTATATTTTTCTAAGTGTTTTCATTTATTTCTGAGAGAGAGCTGCAGAGTGGGAGGTGGGAAGGGGCAGAGAGAGAGGGAGACGCAGAATCTGAAGCAGGCCCCAGGCTCTGAGATGTTAGCACAGAGCCTGACACGGGGCTCAAACCCACGGACCAGGAGATTATGCCCTGAGCTGAAGTCAAACATTTAGTGACTGAGCCACCCAGGTGCCCCATCGTGTGCGTCTTTTAAATAAACGATCTGTTTCATATAAGTTATGAAATTTGGGGGCATAGAGTCATTTATAATATTTTCATTATCCTCTTGATGTTCATGGAATCGGGAGCGGTTATGTCTCTTTCACTTTTGATATGAGCCATTTGTGCCTACCTTTTTTCTTGGTTAGCCTAGTTAGGCGTTCATTACCTTTATTGATATTTTCAAAGAACCATCTTTTGATTTCTCTATTGATTATCTCCAGTATTTGACTATCTTTTATTTTATTGATATCTGTTCTAATTATTATTTTTTTAATTATTATTATTTCTTTTCTTCTACTTCAGCCTTCAACTGTACCTCCTCCCGTATTTTCCTAAGGTGGAAGTTTAGGCTACTAATTTAAGGTCTTTCTCCTTTCTGATTTTGTTACGTTTATGTACTTAATTTGAGAGCGAGAGAAAGCATGTACGTGAGCAGGGGCATGGCAGAGAGAGGGAGAGAGAGAATCCCAAGCAGGAACCCAATACAGGGGCTTGATCTCATGACCATGATAGCATGACCTGAGTGGAAACTAAGACTTGCGTGCTAAAACCACTGAGCAGCCAGATGCCCGAAGGTCTTTCTACTTTTCTAATAAATGCATTCAATGCTGTACATTGTACTGTAAGCCATGTTTTCACTGCCCACCCCACCCCGCCCTGCACATTTTTGTAGGTTGTATTTAATTTTCATTGAGTCCAAACTACTTTGAAATTTCTCTCAAGTTTCCTTCTTTGATGTGTTATTTAGAAGTATGTTCTTTAATCTCTAAATATTTGGGGACTTTTCCTGCTGTCTTTTCATTATTGCTTTCCATCCAGTTCAATTGCAGTGTGGCCTGACAACATACTTTGTGTGGTTTCTATTCTTTGAAATTTGGTAGGATGTGTTTCATGGCCCAGAACATGTTCTGACTTGGTGCACGTTCTGTGTGAACTTGAGAAACATGTTTATTCAACCACTGTTCGATAAAACATCCCATACGTATCAGTTCGATCTAGGTGATTACTGCTACTGCTTCATCCAGCTGTAGCCTTACCTATATCCTTCTAGACCTGTCAGTCACTGACAGAAAGGTGTTGAAGTCTCTACTATAATAATGACTTTTTCTCTTTCTCCTTCAAATTCTAAAAGTTTTTCCATCATGGATTTCCATTCTCTGTTGTTAGGTATAGAAAATTAGGGATTGTTATGTTTTCTTACAGAACGGACCTTTTTATCTCTCTATAGAATCTCTTTATATAATGACACTCTTTATCTCCCTAGAGTTTCCTTGATTGGAAGTTTGCTTTGTGTGGAGTTAATGTAATTACTCCAACTGTCTTTGGATAAGCACTAGCATGATAAATCTTTCTTCATCCTTTTACTTGTAATCTATCTGTATCTTTATATCTCATGTGAATTTCTTATAGACAATATAGAGTTGCATCTTGTTTTTGGATCTCCTGTGACAATCTCTGAGCTTTAATTGGTATATTTAGACTATTCACATTTGATGTGAGTATTGATGTAGTTGGAATAATATCTGCCATGTTTGTAATTGTTTTCTATTCACTGCATTCATACTTTGCTTCCTTTCTATCTTCACCTTTTTCTGCCTTCTGGATTTTAATGCAGCAGTTGATATATTCCATTTTATTCTTTCTCTTAGCATATTCATTACACTTGTTTATTTTAAAAGTTGGAGTGGGTTCCCCTTTATTTGCATTTGCATTACTCATTTATAACTAGTCAAATTCCTCTTTCAAATCACACTATACCCCTTCACAGGTAGTGCAGCTACCTTATAACAGCTGTCTCAATTCCTCCATCCCACGCCTTCTAATATTGATGTCATCTACCTCCTTATCCATATGCTATGATCACCGAGTATATTGTTGCTGTTATCACTTTAAACAAATTGTTATCTATCAGATAAGTTGGGAATGAGAAAAATAAACTATTTTATCTTACCTTCCCTTATTCCTACTCTAATCCTCTTCTTTTTTAAGCATAGATCTGAATTCCTTATCTATAACTTCTATCCCTATTCCTTTTTCTAAAAACCTTTCTCTTGAGCGAGACAGGGGGCACAAATGAGCAAGGGGCAGAGAGAGAATCCCACGACAGGCAGAGAGAGAGGGAGAGATAATGGGATCTCACTCAAAGCATGGCTCATGCTCACTTGCAGGGGGGTGGAGCTCACTTGATGTGGCACTTGAACTCACAAACTGTGGGACTTGAACTCATGAATGCTGACATCATGATCTGAGCTAAAGTCAGGTATTTAACCACTGAGGTATCCTCGAAAGAACTTTTTTTTTATTTATTTATTTCTTGCAAGGGAGATCTACTAGTGGTAAAGTCCTTCCTTTTTTGTTTCACAACGTATGACTTGTTTTAGGATTGTTCTTGTTGTTGTTGTTGTTGTTGTTGTTGTTGTTGTTGTTGTTGTTGTTGTTTAAAAGGTGAGGGATTGTAAAATTCAGATGCTGTGGGGAAGAGTAACATACTCCATGCCTAACATCTTTTTTAATGTTTATTTATTTATGTTGCGGGAGAAAGGGGTGGCGGGGTAGAGAGAATTCCATGCAGACTCCATTCTGATAGCAGAGAGCCCTATGTGGGGCTCAATCTCATTAAACATGAGATCATGACTTGAGCTGAAATCAAGGTTGGATGCTCAACCGACTGAACCACACAGGCACACCTACAAGTCTTTTTTCTTTAGTTTGAAATACACTTTTGAAGGATATAGAATTTTCAAGCGGTGTTTTATTTTTCCTTTCTTTTATTTGTATTTTCATTTGTATTTTATTTGTATTTATTTTTATTTTTAATTTTATTTTATTTTTATTTTTATTTTTACTTTTATTTTTATTTTTATTTTTATGTTTATTTTTTCTTCTACCCTGGCTAGGAAGAAAGGGATAGAGGGGGTAAGAGGAGAGAGAGTGATGCTGGCTGGAGGAAGGGCATCATCTTAGCCTGGCTGGTGAAGTGCCGTCTGACAGAGACATTACATGGAGCATTGAAGGAAACGTGCAGTCATCTGAGGGAAAGAAAAACATATTTCGAAATACACTGCCTTTGGATTCGCTATAAATCTACACACTACTGTTGGGGGGGATGTTTTCTTTCTCTTTTATTTTACAGGAACAGAGAACACATATATACATGTACACACACACACACACAGACACACACACACACACGCACACACGCACAGAGATACTGAGCACCTAGAACATGTCAGGCATGCTAGACACTTCAAGTGTTATTTCATTTAATCATAAAAGCACATGAATTAAATGAGTCATCCAAGATGACACAGTTGTTGAAGGAAGCAGATTTCGAACCCAGGTCTGACCCTGGTGCATGTGCCTCCGAGGCAAGATTCTATACTCCTAGATGGAAAGACTGCACATCCCAGGCTCCTCTCCCACCTCTAATGCATCCATCCTGCACGTACATGCATACTTGCACAAAGAAGAAGGACTAACACTCATGGCTGGGCACCTAGTAGGTATTCAGTGAATAACCACAGCTGACTTGAATACATCAAAAGATTCCACATTCCAAAAACCATGCACAGAACTCTCATATCCTAGGACTGTACTTTGATACAAAATAGCAGAGAATGATAATAAACTAGTTATCTTGTGTAGCATGAATATTAATGCTGAGTCGGCCCAGTGAAACTAAAGCCCCCGCCAGGTGGTTAAAGAAACTACTTCACAAAGAAACTTTGGAAATCAGGAAGGAGATGTCAGTTTTTGGAGGGGGGGGGGATAGTTCTGCATGAGAGAGGTTTTGTTGTTGTTGTTGTTGTTGTTGTTGTTGTTGTTGTTGTTGTTAATTCTTAGTCTCCTTTTTCAAACAAAAGGTGAGTGTTTCTAACCTGCATAAAAATGATCTCTTGGGGTGGCTGGTTGGATCAGTTAGTTCAGCTGAGGTCTTGATTTAATCTCAGATCATGATCTCAGGGTTGTTGAGATTGAGCCCCTCATCAGGATCTGTGCTGAGCATGGACCCTACTTGGGATTCTCACTCTCTACTTCTGCCCCTGCTCTCTCTAATTAAATACACATTAAAAGTATTTTTTAATTAAAAATAAAAAAAAGTATCTCCAAAGCTACCACAGAAATTCTCCAGAGTACCTCTATCATAAAAAGAAAGACACGGTGGTTTCTAGTCTATAGATAGTGAAACAGTAGCAACCAGTGTTCTCATTTTCCATGTGGCCAGTGAGGAATATAACATATTACCAATACTCAGGCGGAGAGAGGGAAGATGAATAAAAAAATATACCCGGAAGAGTGAAAAGCTGATGGCATCTGCGATGCTGCCTGTGCCTGGCGTGCAGCTCTAAAATGTCTAGTTTATCACACAGGGGGACGCAGCAGAAGTCCCATCCCACAGAGGCCCTATTCACCAGACTGCTGTCAAGCAGTGCTTTCGTATTTCTAGAATCACACTCTGGTCCCAAAAAACCAAACTGAAGTTATTTCAACTTTTTGGATCTTTCAGATAATTTTCATCAAATCTGGTATTTAAACAATTTCTTCAGTAAGATTTTGTCCCATTTTCTCCCTCCTCTCCATCTGGGACTCCTATTATACATGTGTTACATCATTATGTTGGAACACCTGATATTGTCACACAGTGCTCTACTGATTTGTGTCCAATTTTTCTCCCCTCTCTATTGTTTGGCTTGGGACATTTCTCTTGATTTACCTTCAGGTTCACTGATTCCTTCTTCTATTTCTAACCTACTGAGTTAATCTAGGGAAATGTTATTTGAGTTATTGTATTTTTCAATTCCATAAATTTCACTTTTTTAAAAATCGCTTCCATTTGTCTATTGTGATTCTCGGTGGACTCACATCATGTTTCCTACTGTATCTTTGCATACATTTTCCTTTAGTTTTTAAATATAGTAGCTGCTGGAAATCTTTGTTAAACCCAAAGGTGCACCTAGTCAGTTTCTATTTAACTAATCTTTTTCCTTAGTATGGGTTAAACTTTGATAATGTGCATGTTTATTATTTTTTAGGTGAAGAGTAAACACTTGTTTAGATTATCTGCTACTTGCGTGTGCGCACACGCACGCCTTGCTATCATGACTGGCAAGAGATAACATTCTCTCTAATCTTACTAATTAGCATCTCCATAACAAAATCCTAGAAACAATGACACACTCATACATGGTAATACAAGCATAGACTCCCTTTATAAAAGGGGCCACTAAAGAACAATTAAAGTTGCTTGACGAGGAAAGAAGGGATTTGAGATACAGGATGAACACGTGTACCTTTTGAAATTCACATCCACAAACTACCTATTCATTTAAAAAACAAAAACAAAAACAAAAACAAAGCTGTTTCACTGATACTCGGCAACAGCACTGTGCATTAAAATCTAAAAGCACCTGTTGCTTTGCATTTACTACCTTCTCATTGTAATCGATTCTTAACTACGAAATAGCAAAATGCATTTTTAAAGCAGGAAGCAAGAGTTAGCCTCCAAAACATGGCTAAACCGCCACATCATACACTTTTCTGTTTACAACCATCATCCGTTTATGAACCAAATAAGTGAGGTACCACTCCAATGGTATTCAGATGCTAGCTGACTATTAGCCTTTCAACTACTGACAGTGGGGACAGGTTTGGAAATCCTATTCCGTTTAAAAGTAGCAAGCAGATCTCTTTTAACATGAAAGGGACTCAGAGCTGAGCAGAAAAGGTGGGAGCAGTGAATTTACTCCTGGATGGCAAAACCTAGGTTGGCTGAAGTCAGAAAATGCTTTTGAGATCAGCTTGTTAAGAAGCTCCCCATCTGAGATCCTTGGAACTGAGAAAACAGAAATGGGATCTCCTGAACTTATTCAACATTTCAAGGAGACTTTTTAAAGACCTCATAAGATTATCAGTGAAAAAGCTGCTCTGGATAACCAAAACAGGTATTTTTTTAGGCCCTACATCTTTTCTGGTCATACCAGCATTACCAACATTATTTCTCACCATCAGCCCCCAGGACAATAAGTTTCTTATGTCCCTGCATTGATACTACATTCTCTCTACCTTATATGCCAGTCCCCACTGTCCATTAAACTTCTCTTTATCTTGCAAGATCCACCTCAAGTATTATCTCTTTAAAAAAAAAAGAACACATTTGTATTTGTTTTGAGACACACACAGAGACAGAAAGTGAGAGAGAGAGAGAGAGAGAGAGAGAGAGAGAAAGAGAGAGAGAGAGAGAGACAGAGAGAGAGAGAGAGAGAGACAGAGAGAGAGAGAGAGAGAGAATGAGAGCCCAAGCAGGGGAGCACCAGAGAGAGAATCCCAAGCAGGCTTAACCAACTGAGCCACCCAGGAGTACCATCTCTTAATGAAAATATTATCTCTTAATGAAAGCATGAGCTCTGCAGCCAGACTACCTGCCTGGGTCCAAGTTGCGGCGCTAACACTGATTGTAAGACTAGTCTAGGTCTCATCAGGTATCCCGTCTGCATCTCAGGTCCTTCCCCAGTAAAATGGAGATGATGATAGTACTATTTCATCGGACTGATGTGGAGATTAAATAAGATAATGCATATAAAGCACTCAGCAAGGAATAAACAATAAACGTGCAGTTGTTGTTACTATCATATAGTATGAGTTCTATAACTAATCAGGTTTCCCAAAGGTGCCCATAAACTTAATAATCCAGGTGGCGTGTCCTTTATAAAATTCCAAAACCAAAGATATCACTTGACTCAGTTTTTCTAAGGCCAAACACCCAAAGGGAGTCCAAGTTCTAATAAAACACCCGACATGTTAATAACCCTGTAGAAGGAACACAGGCTATCCTACCTTACGATGAAATTCACAAAGCTAGTCACTGCGTGCAGATGTTATCATCACAGCATCAGACTTAGCAGAACATTTCAATGATAAAACAACCACAAAAAAAAAAAAAAAAAATTCTGGGAGCCCTGAAAAAAGTGGAGTGAACTTCACCTCAAGCAGATTTTGCAAGCTCTTAAAAATGTGATTTGCCCCTGTACTTCTTAGTCTCTCCTTACCTGGACCAGATGATACTACCAACACCTGAGGAGAACACTGAAATTCATTATTTTGAATTTGACAATGCCAACTAGCCTTTATTTAATATCATTCCTGATAACATCCAGTCATCCTATAAATATCTTAAAGTGCTCCAAATACAGTTTTTTTCATCTGCCATTCAAGTACTACTTCAAATCAACCAATGATAATAATGACAGCTTTGAAGAAGCAATGGACATCCAGGCAAGGACTGAATCAGGAAAGATCATACATAGCTGCTCCTCACTGAGTCTCCTCTGCTTCATCACAGTCTCTTCGTGTGCTGAAGCAAGAATCCTCAGGAGTAATTCTGGATCCGACCCCCACCCCCACCCCCGCCCTAATCCCCAAATCCAGCTGGTCTGATTGGCTCTACCTCCAAAGCAGATTTCTAATTGAGGCAGCTATCATCTCCATGGTAACCACACTGGTCCAAACGACCATTTCTCACCGGGACGACTATAATATCTGCTAAAGGGTCGTGCAGCTTCCTAAGTGGTACCTAGTCACAGCATGATGATATTGGTAGGATAGACAGACTATGACACTGAGCGGGAAAAAAAAAAAAAAAAAACTGGATCAAAAAAAAAAGTACTTACTTTATGATCTCACTCATCTATAACTCTACAAAATAGAAACTAATATATTGTGACAGAATGCAGATCAGTAATGGGTGGCAGAGAGGGGCAAGAGGAAAGGATGACCAAGGGACACAAGGAAACTTTTCGGTGATGGGTATGTTCACTATCTAGACTGTGGTGGTTTCATGGATATGTGTGTGTATATACTTTTTGATCTGTGTGTATACACATCCACACTGATGTATAAACTTATCAAATAGCACACTTTAGTTTCCTGCAAGTTATGCCAATTATACTACAACAAAACTTTTTAAAAATAAAAACAAACAGGATGATATTTTTAATAAAATGCAACGTGTGGGATTTGCGTCAAATAAACCAGGGGAAGAGGGGAGCAAGGACAAAACGGGTAGAAATACAGATGAAACAAGATTAGACATGAGTTGATAATGTTTACAACTAGGTCCTAAGGACATGGGGGTATAATATACTATTTTCTTGACTTTTACATATTTGAAATTTTCTATAATAAAAACAATCTTTAAGTGAAAGGGGAGCAAATCATGAACCAGGATAAACTAAAAGAAGAAAAATACTATGCTGGCTCCAGAGCCCAGACTGATGGTAGCCAAAGACTTCGTTAGAAGCTGAAGAGCAGGGGAATGTGGAGTTTAAAGGGACACATTTTATTCTTTACTCTATCACCTGAGAAACGTGCATGCTCCTTTGAGAGCTACGCCATCCTTTCCCTGGTTGGCTCAAAGCTGGGCTCCCTTGCACACTTGACTTCTCATGGAGCCTTCAAGCTGTCAGATCACAGAGGCTTCCACAGATATGCTTCCAACAGCCTGAAGTTTAGGATAAAGAAAAACCGTCTTGTCGCCCATTTGAAGTATTTCATGCATGCTGAAGCAGCACCCGGTTAGATAGCCAAGTACTACAGCCACAGGCAACTCAGAAACACACAAACAGAAGCAGCATTTTTATCTACTTTTCCTCCAAGCCTCTGCTCATGGATCTTCCAAAAGGAGTCCCAATCACATCAACCAATTTTGAAAGAAAGGAACTCTTGGCCAACATTTGCTTAGAGCACACTAACTTATCATCCCATTTGAGCCTCATGCTTAACCTTGGGAAGCAGCACATATCTTTACCCCCTTTGAAGCCTGCTAAATACTGAAACTCAGAGAGATGAAACAAATGGAGTGCCCAAGGTCACACAGCTAGCCTGTGGCAGGGCCAGGAGTCGAGGTCCGTCCCACCTCTGTGCCTGTCTAGCATCACTACCTCACATGTTGAGCAGAAACTCTGATCAAGATGCTTATATGAAGAAAAGTCATATCCCAATTAACCCACTATTTTTTTTACCCAATCTCATACACGTCAAAGGATTTTAAGAGTAGGCACATGAAACCATTACTGCATATAAAGATTTTTCAGTTATGTATAATTTCCTTATCCCCTAGCACAAGGATGTATGAAGAAGGGACAGCAATTGACTTTAGACATTACATGGGAGAGGACAAGGGAGGTAATGCCCAAAGAAAGATCAAAGAAAGGAAACTAGGAATCCGACTGGAAAGAACAGCACATTAAACACAAAACCCAAATTAACAACCCCCATGGTAATTTCTCTGTAAAACCAGCATGTCCTGGGTGGTGATTATCCTGTTAGTGAAATGAAAGAAAACGACCATTTTATTTCAAGCTACTTGTGTCACCCATGCTAGGTTAAAGTGGAAGAGAATTTTTCAAAACTGTATTAAATTTGCTCACACTGTGGTGATTCTCCATTTTCCAGCAAAACATGTCACTTCCAGAGTTCAAGGTCTACAGTAAAAATTCTTGCTTCTGGGGTAATGCATGAAACTGGATATTTAAAACGTGTGTTCTGGTTGTTCACAGCTAATAATAACAAGTAGTACTTACTGAGCACATATTATAAGCAGGTCTTGTTTTTAATGCTTTTAATCTTCAAAATGGATCTTCTGACACAGGTTCGATTATTGTTAGGGCAACAATATAATTTATTGTCCAAATAAAGATACTTTGGAGAATCAAAGCAGAAAGCCATTAACAATTGTGCCAGGCACGGCCACAATCCAGGAACATTTGGACATAGAATCACTAGCCTCATTTTGCAAATGGAGACTTAAGAAACAGAAAGGTTAAATAGCCTACCCAAGGTCACACATCTAGTAAGCCAGTGTTCAAGCCCAAGTCATCTGGCTCCAGGCTCATATTCAGCCATTCTGCCATGTGCCCCCACTGAGCTGATATACTACCTTAAAAAAAA